>NW_005871189.1:1497823-1559621 GCF_000147115.1 Myotis lucifugus | reverse complement strand
TGCCGAAACCGGTTTGGCTCAGTGGATAGAGCGTCGGCCTGCGGACTGAAGGGTCCCCAGGTTCGATTCCGGTCAGGGTCATGTACCTGGGTTGCGGGCACATCCCCAGGGGGAGATGTGCAGGAGGCAGCTGATTAATGTTTCTCTCTCATCGATGTTTCTAACTCTCTGTCTCTCTCCCTTCCTCTCTGTAAAAAAATCAATAAAATATATGTAAAAAAAAGAGCATTAATTGTAATTTAGTTTTTCCTATGAAAGTAAAGAGAATGTAGTTATGACTGGAATTTTGTCCCCCAAATCCATATGTTGAAGTCCACACCCCCGAAGCCAATATACCTGGAAATACAACCTCCAGGGAGGTAGTTAAGGGAAATAAGGTAATAATGTTGGGACTCTGATCTGTTAGGACCCCAGAGAGCTCTTTCTATATCTCTGTGCAAGCACAGAGGAAAGACCATGTGAGCACATGGGGATGTCAGTCACCCGCAAACCAGGACCAGAACCTTCCCCAGAAACCAACTCTAGCCCCTTAATCTTAGATTCCCAGCCTCCAGAACTGTGGGAGAATGAATGTCTGTGGTCAAAGCCACCCTGTCTATGGCATTTTGTTAGAGCAGCCAGAGCAGACTAATCAATAGTACTGTATTGTGAAAAGTCAGGGCAAGACGCCAAGAGGAAGACACAGCTGAGTTCATGCTCCAAAGAGGTGTATCTGGGGAGAAGGGAAGGGCCTTCTATGCTATGGGAATAGCAAGAGCAAATGCCGAGGATTTAAAGGCCACCCAGCCATCCGTGTTTTAGGAAATGTTGCAAAGATCTGATTAGTCACAAAGTAGGACTCATCCTGAGACTGCCAAGAAGGGTTGCTCTGAAGGTCACTGAATTAGGATGGTGATGTGTTAGAAAGCTTTTCCAGGAAAACAGGATTTATTTGTGGGGGAACTGGACCACTTTTGCCTGTTTATAGTCAGGGGGCATGACCTTATTTGTGTTTTAAGAGGTACTTGACTGTACCCCAAGGAGGCAAGATTGGGATGAGAAATCAAGAAGAAAGAAGTCAGAATCAACCGCAGGGTTCTCACATTATCATCTTGGTGCTGATGGCCTCACCTGGGGCTTACCACTGGGATGCCTGTTGCTATAAGGCCTTGCTTTATATTTTCTGGGCATTGAAAATTTTGAAAGGAAAGAGAAAAATGTTACAAATAACAGTTTTTTTAAATAATCTTTTAGCTTTATCTCTATTTTCAAACATCTTCAGTCATATTTTCTCTCTTATATTTTCCCCAAATTTCAATTTATTTTTTATAAATTACATAAAACAAATTCCTGTGGTTTTTATTTTCTTGACCACACATTTAACTAACAATTTTGATCCTCAAATGAACTCTTCCCCCTCCCCAAAGAGGGTGAGAGCTATTACTTTGCAGACCCTTCTTCTACTTCTATCACATAGAGTGCCAGGCAGGGAAGGTAATCTGGGAGTGAACATGGTGATGTAGCATCTGACCAGCTCTTTTTGTTCTCAGGAACATCTCAATGTCAATATCTGTCCTCTGGCTTCTGTCTCAGAAGAGCCCTAGGCTTCCCATTCCAGGGCCCCCAGTCACTCTGCCTTACCACTGGATCCCTAGGTTCCCACAGCCCTGTCAGCACTGAGGCTGCTCCATGCTGGGCCAGGGAGGTTTATGCACAGAACACAGGTGACTCTGCAGGGCTGTGCTAAGCTGCTGGCACAGAGATACAGGGCAGAGTCCTTCCGCTCCAGCGAGCTCATGGTCAGCTTAGAGCTGTAGTCATCAGATTGTTGCCCTGAGAATCGATCAGAGATGTTTCCTTTTGCACTCTCCTCCCCACTGTAGTACCCAATGAGGAACTGGAGGCCCTGGCCCTGGGCCTGTTGATACCAAGACACAGCAAAGTGCCCAGAGAGAGGGGAGCACCCCAGTGTCACTGTCTGTCCTCTGGCTTTTGTCAGGTGCCTTGGAGTCTGGGTGACCTCTGAATCCACTGGGCCTGTGAGGGAAGGAGACAGAAGCTGGAAAAAGAGCAGGGGAGGGACCCTGATGCTGCCTTGGATGCAGGTGCTTTCAGGCTTAGAACAGATGCCCCACCTGTGCCAAGGACATACCTGCTCCCAGGAGACAAAGGGCCACACAACAGAAGAGCTTGGAGCCCATGGCAGGGTGGGGCAGGAGTCTCCTTGCTCAGAGTTCTGGTCCTCTAAGAACTAATGTTCTGGGCACCTTCTGATTGGAAGTTCGGCAGTGATGTCACTGCTCTGATGTCATTATCTATGCTGGTTCCCACGAGCCTGGCCTCCTTTGCCAGGTCCCTAGTTCAGCTGATCTAGGCACCCTGCTTTTTCCTGCTAAGCCTCTTGCATGACATGTGTAGCTGCAGGGGCTGGTGGAGGTGGGCTGGGTTTAGGTAGCATGCTGGTCCCCCCAGCTCCTTTGCTTTTCCATGAGGCAATTGTTCCTCTACCTGTCCCTGCTCCCCGGGCATGCAGGCTGCCTCCTACCAGCTCTGCACCCTTCACTTTCCCTTGCAAGCTCAGAGAGCCCCCCTAATCATTGCTCAATGGAAATTCATGACTCCTGGCTGGGACAGCACCTGCAAAATAGTGTTTATGGTATTAAGTCTTACAGCAGATAAAAACACCAAACAAGGCTGTTGCTTAACCCTCTTGGCCCCAGGCAGCTGGCTCAGATCCCTAGCTCTGCCCCAGAAGCTTTTGGAGCTCAGCAGTTCCACAGTGCCCCCATGTGATGTGTTTTGTTGGTAACCAAGATTTAGAGTTAGCTGTGATACAAGAGGGCAAGAGTCCAAGGATGTGTTTCAATTAGGAACGATTTTACCATTTGCTTGTTGCACTGTGTTTTTCTTTTTTAATTTAAAGGTACAAAAATCCAGTTCTAGCTGATTTTGGAATTTTTATTGTAAGAGGAAAAAATATTGTCATGGAGATGGACTGCAAATAGACTCCCAAGGATTTTGTTGTTATTGTTGTTAATTCTCACCTGAGGATATTTTTCCATTGGTTTTTTAAAGAGAGTGGAAGAGTGGGGGAGAGATAGAGAGAAAAATCAATGTGAGAGAGACACATCAATTGGTTGCCTCCTGCATGTGCCCCTTCCAGGACCAGGGATCAAGCTTACAATTGAGGTACATGCCCTTGACCGGAATCATACCTGAGACCCCTCAATCCACATGCTCTATTCACTGAGTCAAACAGGCTAGGGCATCCCAAGGTTTTTTGATGATTAATAGTTAGCAGAGGTAGTTTTTTAAAAAATATTTTTATTGATTTCAGAGAGGAAAAGAGAGGGAGAGAGGGATAAAAACATCAATGATGATAGAGAATCATTGATTGGCTGCCTCCTGCTCGTCCCCTCTGGGTATAGAGCCTGCAACCTGGTCATGTGCCCTGATCGGGAATCGAACTCTGACCTCCTGGTTCATAGTTCAACACTCAATCACTGAGCCATGCTAGCCAGGCAGCAGAAGTTGTTTCGTTTTTTTTAAATATTTTATTGATTTTTTGCAGAGAGGAAGGGAGAGGGAGAGAGAGTTAGAAACATCGATGAGAGAGAAACATTGATCAGCTGCCTCCTGCACACTCCCCACTGGGGATGTGCCCACAACCAAGGTAAATGCCCTTGACCGGAATCGAACCCGGGACCCTTGAGTCTGAAGGCGGATGCTCTATCCACTGAGCCAAACCGGTTAGGACAGAAGTTGTTTTCCTTTGATGACCCCAACAGCTAGTTTAAGGCAGATTATTTAGACAGGCCTCTTTGCAAGGTGCCCACTAATCAGTTTATTCCCCCCTCCGTAATTTAAAAAATAATGTTACTTGCTGTTCCCACACTGCTGGAGCATTTCTTTTCTACTCTCTCTTTTCAGAGATCCTCTCTTGCCTCTGTTCATCCTATACAATAAAGATGTAATATTCAAATTGTCATTAGCTGTGAAGCATAAGGACTGACTGGGTAAAAACCAGATCACAGATCAGCAGGAGGGTGGGCAGCAAGCTACATGCAGGCAGTGGAGAGCTACAGAAGGGGGCAGGACAGGGAGCTATGAGGGGGGTGAGGGGAAGGCAGGTAAGGGTAGCTACAGGAGGGTGGGCAGTGAGCTCAAGCAGGCAGTGGAGAGATACAGAAGGGGGAAGGACAGCGAGCTATGAGGGGGGTGAGGGGAAGGCAGGTAAGGGTAGCTACAGGAGGGCAGGCAGCAGGCATAGAGCTACTGGAGGGCAGCAGCTAACTTCTGGCCAGCTACTGGCACCTGGATTCCTGTGCAGGGTTACTAGTTGATAATAATATAATGCCCATTTCCCCAGATGTGAGAACACATGTGTATGTGATTAATTTTCTCTAAGTTTTTCTCTAAAGTCCAAGTAGGAAATAAATTATTCTAACCCTCTTTACTTAGTCTTCTAGGAGGTACTGGACAGTCTAAATGAATAAAAATAAATAAACAAAGGGACTTGGGGAAACAGAATGTGATAAGGATTCAACTGAAGAACCAGGATGCACAGAAAGATTCCTAGGAGCTGGAGTGAGTGATGGAGAGAGTGAATGGAAAAGGAGTGACTATAGCTGTGCATCCCTGTTACTGAAAGTACAGGACAAATACCCAATCCACTGTAAAGGGTTAAGTCTAGCTTGCTTACACTCTATTAGAAGGAATTTTTAATGGTAACTTTGTTTTTTGAGAGAGGTGCCCTTAAGCACATTGCTTTGCCTATAAATTCAGCACTGGACAATGGATCAGTCTGAGACCTTGTCCTGGGTTCTGTTGACACCAATATATCAGAAAGTGGTTCACTTTCTAAGAACATTCAAAGACCAGCTTCTTTTTTATCTCTACAATAGGGATCTTGGCATCTGCTTGACTTGCACATTCATGGCTTCTGTTAGTTGTCCAGATGAAGGAAATACTGAGGATCTGGAATTGAAAAGCCCACATCAAAAGTCTCCTTCTGTTTCCTGGACTCAGTGGCTCCCAAGGCCACAAAACAGAGCAGCCTGGTACACATGGCAGGTCAGGGAATAGGGGTGTTCCCCAGCTCAATGCTTTGGTGTTCTTAGGTAAGGGCTGGCACCCTGAGCCTTAGTGCCTGTGCAGACATGTGATGCCCCTGGCTCAGCCCCATGTGTCCTGGAGCATGAAGGCCCACAGGCCCTAAGTGAAATATTGTAGCTACACAAGGATCATTGGAGAATGTGGCCTTTAGGTCAGCTAGGCTGGGTGTGAGGACCTGACCACACAAGCAGGACCCACTGTCTTCTCCTACAGCCAATTCAGAGCCATGATATAGAGGCATGAACTCTGTGACTCACAGTTCTGATCAAGAGACTAAAGGGAAAAACAACCAAACTGGATGAGGAAACTATTATCCTCAGTGGTGGGAACTGACAAAGCCACAAGCTGAGGGAAGGAGATGTTTTGGAAAAGGTCTGAGCACATTTAGAGCTGGGATCAGGGCTGTGGTCCAGGTCTAACTTGGTTGGAAAGAGAAGTCAGGGAAAGGTATCTATTAGAAGCAGGCTTGGTAGGCCTGCTGTGACTAGGGTGTGAGGTGCCTCATGAAAGATTTCCCAGGACACAAGCTGATAGGAAGATAATGAAGAACTTGAACATTTCTGTCCACGCATAGTCATGTTCAAGACAAGGCCAGGCCACAGGTTTTTGGGTCTGCATGGGATTTAACATTGTCATAGCCAGTGAATTGACAGGCAGCATTGTGTTCTGAGATTTCTGTCTGGGCTCTCACAGGAAATGCTGAACCGAGCCTTGGTTGCCCCACAGTTTTTTGACTGGACCCAGGCGGTTTCTGCACAGTCAGAAGGTGACTCTGCAAGGCTGTGTCTTTGCTGCTGGCACAGAGGTACACGGCGGAGTCTTCTGGCTCCAGGGCATCCACGTGAAGGTATACCTGAGAGCTGTCTGGGCATTCGGGTGAGAAGCGACTCGGGACAGTGTTATTTTCAATGAGTTCCTTATAGTTGTAGACAAACATGAGCTCTGGTGGCTTCTGAGCACTCTGTTTATACCAGTACATATTATTATGCCCCAGATGTTGTTTGCATTTCAAAGACTTCTTATTTCTCATACCCATGACCAGGTGTCTTGGCATCTGAGTAATTCCAGTGTCCATGAGGACTGTTGGGGGGAAAGGGACAAAATTCAGACAAAGCCTAGAAAGAAGGGTATTGCTGCAGCCACAGGGAATTGCTTAGAATTCAAGGACAGCCATTTGAGCCCAAGACTCACCTGTTCCCAGGAGACAGAGGGCCACATAGCAGAGCAGCTTGTAGTCCATGGTGGAATCAGGATGAGTGGCATCTTCTAACTGGGATATTCTGGAGGGGGGGGGTGGAAGGGTGGGCTCTGGTCTCCTAGGCCTTGGTTGGTGGTTCTGCCTATGATGTCATTGTCCCTGACAGTTTCCCCTGCTGCAGGGGACAGTCCTTCCTCCCCCTTTCATGCCTCATGTAGATTCTGATAGAGGATGGATTTCAATGGATCTGGATGGGTTATTCCTCTGGCAGCTGCTCTTTTGCTATTAGCTGCCTTACTCATCATAGAGTTTCTCTCTCTATTCTCATCCTCCCAGGACTCCTCTCAGCCACATATAATTGCCTCCTTCCTTCCCTGCTCAGTCAGGCAGGACATCGCTCAAAATTCCATTTCCCCTCAGTGTCTAGGCTCATTGGAGGCCTTTGCCCAACTGCATGGAGGGAGGAAGATTGGATGGAATAGTGCCCATCACTTAAAGTGCATGATTGTGATGTAGGCCCAGAGCCAGACACGGGGAAGGGTGCTGAGGGAACCATACAAGGGACAACCAGCGTCTGCCTCTGTATTGAGGCTACAAGGCTTGGCTGGGCTTAGAGCAAACAGGTTGCTAAAAGAGAACACAGGCTGTGGTACAAGACAAAGGGAAATCAATTTGAAAAAGATTTTAGTTTAATATTGTTGGGATGTCTACCACTGATGCCCCTAAATGACATAAAGATGGAGTCCCAAAGCCCTAGCTTCCCTCCTCATCCCACCCCTCCACTGACTCCCAGTCCTCTCCCTCCCCCCAGCTCAGAGGTTTCAATAGAGCCACAGCTCCTCCTTGTGGCCAAAGCGGCACATTTCCTAGATCTCAGGCCTCTCTCCAGCCCAGTGTCAGCAATCCAGACCAATTCCTCATTCTGGATATGAAAACCTAGGGAAATCTGAAGAGGAAAGAAGCATGCAAAATAAAAAAAATAGTTGGCAACAGTACCGCTCATCCACTTTCCTAGGACAGCCAATGCTTACTCAACAGAAATTGGCTATGTCTGGTTTCTTAGTAATAAAAAATACACAGCTGCCGAAACCTGTTTGGCTCAGTGGATAGAGCATCGGCCTGCGGACTGGAGGGTCCCAGGTTCGAATCTGGTCAAGGGCATGTACCTGGGTTGCGGGCACATCCCCAGTGGGAGATGTGCAGGGGGCGGCTGATCGATGTTTCTCTCTCATCGATGTTTCTAACTCTCTGTCTCTCTCCCTTCCTCTCTGTAAAAAATGAATAAAATATATTAACAACAACAAAAAAATACACAGCCCTGCAGATACAATCCCAGTCTATGTGGAACTTATAGGCCAGCTTGACTGGTTCAACAAATGCTCACTGAGCAACTGCTATGAGCAAACACAAAATGTCATGTTCACCCACAGAACTCTATTGTAGTGAGGTCATCAAACACACTCAAGATAATGACCAGGGAATAAAACATATCATATGATGTTTAAGAAATGTATTCTGTATTCAAGTGATTAAATCACTTTATATGTGTGACATTCTATTCAACTCTTACATGAGAGGGGCTGCAATGATATGACCCCCAAAGACCTGTCCATTGCTAAAATGTTAGAAATCGAACCAGGCCCATCATTTCTACATTTGGGACTAGCTAGGATGACCTACTGTGAGCCATTTCTACTTCACTATGTAAACTACCTGTTTGTGCTTCTTATAGGCTTAGTTATTGGAATATCAGCTATTTTTAAATGTACCATTTTGCCAACATTGAATTTTTTTTTTAGAAAATTTAAATGTATGAATAAACATAAAAATGAAATGATCTATAGCTGCTAAATGATTTTTACGATTTATTATTATGTTAGGTATTTATTACCAAACTGGAGTAACAGCAATTTATATCTATCTATGCTGGGGGGAAGCAAAGTAGTTATACATGCTTTAAGTCAAGAGTTGATAATTAAATTTTCTTTAGCGAAGGTTGTGCTGGGTCAGAAGGAAAATATTAGCATTTTTATAATGTGACCAATTTTATGAGATTTTTAATGTGGACCAAAAAAATGCAAAGGAAAATGGGTTACAATTTAAGCAAAGTGGGTTGGACATTCTCCCCCTGAGAATGTTGCGTATATGACAGGCCTCCAATCCACTACAGTTGGAGATAATCCATTCTCATATAAGAACCTAAAATTAACCCTCATTAAAATGCTAACATTGTTACTATTACAATTATGATGATGGATATCCACTATAACAAGAAGACACTCCAAGTGGTCGCTCTACATGAAACAGCAAAAGTCTGAATAAATAGAATTTCATTGCATTGTTTGGCTCCCAATACATAAGAAAAATTCCAAGAATGACAAACAACAGAATTTAAATTGAACCTCAAACAATGATTGAAAGTGAAAAGCTCTGTTGCCCTGAAACATTAGCTAAAATAAATATTTCCCAAAGCAAGTGGTAGGTGAAAGGTGAGTTTAAGTTATCTGAATTAGGGAATATGCCTGAAGAAGGAACATAATCTAAGGGTGGTCTGATTGCATGAAGGAATAGTGAAAAAGTGAATGGTAAACATATAAGTATATTCAAGCAAACATTGTCTATTTAAAATAGTAATGACATATGTTGCTTGGAGGTAAATAGGAAAGACATAACTGATTCCAAGACATCTCAGATTCGGGGAATAGAGTACTGAAAAGGAGCCCCAAGAATACATGTAAGGAAATCCCATTTCCCTGGCCAGTCTCTAATGTGCATGCACTGGATGGACTCTAGAAGGCTCAGGAGAAAACAGGTGGTGAAAGGCTGGAGAGCTGAGATTTCAGAAGACAGTCACATTGGCGAAGATGCTGTGATTCCCACTGAGGCCCCGGAAAGGCCATTCACTAGTAATAAGGACAGATGCTAGGGCTCCCTAAAAAAAAGGGACAAACTAAAATAAATCCTAGCAAATCCTGCATTTAAACCTGCCAGGATGAATCCTAACACTCTTTATAAGAACATAATGTAATCCAGAGTCTCTGTTCTACATCACCCACAATGTCCCCCAGAAATCCCTTTATAATCTTTCATGTAGAATATTTTAGTAGTTTCTTTAGTAGTTCATTCCACAAAAATCTATTCCCTGTTTTGACCCATACTGCTACCATTGTTATTGTACCAAAAATAAAAATTTTATCATGTTATCTTAAATAGGATCAAAGACTAGCTTAGCTACTACTTAGAGATTTGTGGCCATTTTTTTCTTTCCATGTCTCATAATATTCTCCATCATCTGGCTACTGTCTTCTCTGGAGGACACTTCTGAGATGACACTCAATCAGAATTAGGAACAATCATACTGGCCATCCTTCTGAAAGAGAGAGAGTCTGCAATGCACAAGTGTACCTCTATTGGCTCTTCTCCCTCACCCTTTCTTTCTAGTTTATCTATTGCCATGGATTTCATGCTTCTCCAAATATTTTTATATTAACCAGGGAACTCACTGATAATCTAAATTTCCTTTTGGTCTTAGAAACTTCAACTCTCCTTTTAGTTTTCACTCATCAAATATTTTTAGCCAGAAATATGATTTAATAAAATTGCTATGTGTAATATGCATATTATGTATAAGATGTACAGCAGAGTAAGGAAAAAAATAACTTCTTCCTTCAGTTAAGATCTTCAGTGCCTGGGACAGGGCCATTACTTGTTTGTAGAGTCCTGAGGACTTCAGTAAATTTATTAGAATCCCTGCTCCAGCTGATGAGTAGAATTGTGAAGTCTTTTGAGCATACAAACTGCAGAACTACCCTATTGGGTACTGTGAGCTATACTACAGATGAAACTCAAGTCAGGGGTCACACAGGAGGGTGTGTTGGGTGAACACGTTGTTCCCACAGCTTCCTGGCGGGGCCAGCAGGTTTGTGCACAGGGAGGCAGTGACTTTGCAGGGCTGTGTCTTGGCTGCTAGCACAGAGATACACAGCAGAGTCACCCGGCTCCAACGAGTTGATATGAAGTTTCAGATGAGCTTTGTCTAGAGGTTCAGGTAAGAAACGACTTGGAACTGTCTCATTTAGAATGAGCTCCTTATTACTGTAGGAAAACATAATCTTCAGCAATTGCTTGAAGTCTTGCTTATACCAGTACATAGCATTATGGTTTAGCTTTTGTTCACAACTTAGGGACTTCTTATTTCCCACCCGCGTGATGAGGTATTTTGGAGTCTGGAAAACTGCTGTGTCCAGGGAACCTGAGAAGAAAAGAGGCAGAATTCAGACAAGTCCTAGGAGGCAGCCTGTGGCTGGAGAGGTGAAAGGGCAGAGAGACTCAGAGTGGATCCTGCCACTTGGGCCCCTCACTCACCTGCTCCCAGGAAGCAGAGGGCCACACAGCACAGGAGCCTGGAGCCCATGGTGGATTTGGGGAAAACAGGCAAGGCCCTAGCCCAGGATTCTGCTCTCCAGTGGTAAGAAGACTAGGCTACAGTTCTCCAAGCCCTGACTGGTGCGTTGCTGTAACGTCACAGCCTAGAATGATTTCCCAATTCTCGGGCTCTCCTCACATGAGTTCTCTTCCTTTTTCACCTCCTACACTTGCTCATTTCAAAAAAGTTTTAACTTCTCCTTTCAAAGGAATTTGGGATTTTTAGGGACAGTTTGAGTGGGTGGGCATGTTGTCTCAAGAATATTTCTCTGCCATCATCCTTGTGCCAACAGCTGCCTCCCTCTGCTGTGCCAGTCCCAGCATCTGGCCACTTCCTCTCTTCCTCTCCCTCTCAGACCCCCTCTCAGAGTCTGCCTGGTCTCCTTCACAATAATGCAGGATGATACCACCCACATCCTGGCTCCTTTGAAAATCTGACTTACTCTCAGACTTTGTTTCAGTTGTGGGACACTGACTATGAGGTGCCCCCTGAGAACCAGCTTCAGGCCATTTCCCGTTGCCTGGATTGATGCTAGTTAGGAGCAAATACAGTTAATAGTCCTTGAGTTGATTGAGGGGGGTAAACTACAGCCCCACTCCCTGTGATATTCTTATCTGTCCAGGGGCAAGAGCTATGTGGGGAATAAGGAGCTGCTAGGGAGTTAGAAGTCAGATGTGATAGGTAAAGAAGTGATAGAGGTGAATAACAGCATGGAGTTGGGGAAATTTAAGTGGAAGGATTTGACTGTCCTTGAATTGTCTATAGGTCTCCTTCTCTTTGGTAACAGTTTACAACTCAGTGTCTAGCCTAGGGTTCCTCAGCCTCAGCACTACTGACATATAGCACAGGATAATCCTTTGTTGTGGGGGTTGTCCTGTGAAGACAGGATGATTAGCAGCACCCCTGGTCTCCATCTACTACATGCAGTAGCACTGCCCACTCTCCAGTCATGATAATCAAAAATATCTCCAGATATTGCCAAATTACCTTTCTTGAGAGCCAGCTTCTCCTTTATTCCTTCTGTCCTTGACCAACCTCAGGGGTTTTGGTGGGGACACTGCACCTCCTAGTGGTCAGCAAGGCACAGTTCTCATATCTGAGCCCACTGGGCCAGGCTTCAGCCCTTAATAAACCCAAGTCAGCAAGGACCTGGGTAAGGCCAGGGAACAAGGACTACCACAGAGCTCTCTCTCTCTCTCTCTCTCTCTCTCTCTCTCTCTCTCTCTCACTGTTTGGAAACACTAACACTAACACTAATATGTCAATTTCTTGTGAAACCCCTTCAAAAACCAGCCCCCCGCCACCCAACCCCGCCCCCCTCGCCATGGTTCATTTTTTTTTCTTTGACTAAACACAAAACAAGCACTAGAAATACAGCAGTGAACACATCAGAAACCACTACCATCCTTGCTGGAACGTCTAGCATGATTCATTTGTTGGTGGTACTTGAATGGCTTCTTAGTGCAAAGCATGTGTAAGACAATATGCTCACTCTCATGATGCTTATATTCTGATAAAAACTCAGAGATTCCCCTAGACTAGAAATATAAAATAGGTGCCATGTGGAGGTTAGGAGTATAATGAGTATTAACACAGTTAAATACTGTCCTTTGCATGGAATCTCATTTCCTCATCAATAAAACAATGGGCTGACACACATAATTCCCCAGTCTCTGTCCAGTTTTAAAGTTGTATGACCCTACCCAGGAAATATCCCTAGATGTTTCCTGGGCTAGAAAACTGGGCATCCAGTGTCCCAAGTACCTACCTCATTGTACCACATAGTTTATATGTGAAGCTTTTCAAAGGAGGGAAAGAGGGGAGGTGGAGGGAGGGAGAGAGGGGGGAGGGAGGGAGGAATGAAGAAAATAGTAAAAAACATGGATAAGAGGCTACATATAATACTTATTCTGCACATGCGAAGACGTGACTATGGTTAATGAGTAGATTTCAGATGAATTATTTACTTCAGTGTTTTTTGCAAATGCTCTTGAAAAATCAGGTGCACATCATCCAACAAGATGCAGATGAAACCCCTGTAAAGAAATATGTGCCACATGGCATAGGGTTAGTTGTGCTGGTTGTCTTATATTTTCAACAGGAGAGGTAGAAAACAAGAAATTTTTGTTGCTTATAAAGAATTGTCCAAAGGATAGGATGAAAAAAAGAAATGGATTCTCTGCCACTTTTTTGCAGGGGAAGCCTCCACAGAAGGAACAGAGGACTGTCGCTGGGTGCTTGGGAAATGCCAGGGTTTGATCACAGCACAAAAGTAAAAGAGGGAAGAAATATGCAATAAATTTAGCATGAAGATAACTTCATCCACAAAGAGGTGGGGAGTCCTATGACCTGTGGGGGTGAGGCTCAAGAAGAACTGGAACAAAGGGGGAGTGGGCTGGATGATAGCAGGATGCATATTTTGGACATTGGTTAAATTTGGGGTTGTCCCGTATTTAAAATCTTGCTTATATTTGAACAATTCCCAACAGTTTGGGTATTCATGAGAAAAGGGGTTTGTGTGTGTGTTGGGATGTTTAAAAGTTGAATCTTCTTTCCATTCTAGAAACAAGACCTCTGTCATTGCCTCTGCTTTTGGTGACTTTAACAAGGACAGAGCTTTCTCCATCCATCAGTCCCCGAGAACTCAGCGGGAAGACCAGGCTGTGTGGTCTGGGATAAGGGCAACGAATGAAAATCTCTTGTGTCTAATTCTGTCAAATTTAGTTACCTGGACACAGAGTTCCATGAAGGTTAAAGTTACATCTGACTCAGTCTCACTCTTCACTGGTGCTCAGAACTGGTTTCTAGGGCCTGCTAGGGGACAAGGGCATGACTCCCCTTCCATTCTGTTCAACTGGCTCTTAGTTACTGGTGGCTCTGACCTTGAAAAAGTCCCTTTTCTTTCTGATAAAAAACAAAGTCAACATACGCATTGAACCTTTTTAAAAAATATATATTTTATTGAATTTTTTTAGAGAGAGAGGAGGGGAAAGGAATAGAGAGATGGAAACATCAATGAGAAACATCATCAATCAGCTGCCTCCTGCACACGCCTCTTAGGGGATCGAGCCTGCAACTCAGGCATGTGGCCTGACTGAGAATCAAACCAGTGACCTCTTGGTTCCTGGCTCAATGTTCTACCACTGAGCTGCACCAGCTGGGCACACATTGACTCTTGAGGTCATATGACTGCAGGGGGACCAATGACCATCAGTTTTCCAAATGAAAATTCACATCAAAACCAGATGGGACAGCCTGCTCCTACAGGTCATTCACCTTCATAAATCATCAGTTCATGCTATTGGCCTGTTTAGCTATTGAAATTTCATTTAGCCACTCAAAATATTTATGCTTACTATTTCTATTATTATATGGATTATAAATATTTCATCTTCAAGTCATTTGAAAGTAATATGAGCAACAATTAACAATAATTAAATGCAATACTATAGTGTGTGGGCATTATTTATTAACTTTCAAATGTGATTATGAGTCACCTTATTTTTATTATTTGGAAGAAGCTGCAGATGTTTTGTGGAGTGAAGAAGGTCCAGGGGGACCCTGAATTCTCAAACTTTAAGTTAAAGTTGTTCACATAGAATATTCAATATTGACTTTAGAAGTGTGAAGTGTGTTTTCCTGCAGTTTCTAATGTTTATAATTTTTAAAAGATGTTGAAAGTTGTTCATAATACAGAAAGTGAAATAATTTCTATCTAAGTGTAGGCAAATGAGTTGATTGTCTTTAGAGGATTCCTGTGTTCCATTCTAAGACGAATTATAAGCCCTGACCGGTTTGGCTCAGTGGATAGAGCCAAACTGAAGGGCCCCAGGTTCGATTCCAGTCAAGGGCATGTACCTTGGTTGCGGGCACATGCCCAACAGGGGGTGTGCAGGAGGCAGCTGATCAATGTTTCTCTCCCATCGATGTTTCTAACTCTCTATCCCTCTCCCTTCCTCTTTGTAAAAGAAAATCAATAAAATATATATTTTAAGATGAATTACAAAACTAACTTTCAAACAAGGACTAATTTTTCTGTTAAACTACTTGTGAGCTAGACTTTCACTTTCAGGCAGTTGGGTAGAATAGATAGATATTCTGAAACTTCGTTCTTCTACATACAGCGAGAGTTGACATAAAATATAATTTTGTGGACTGCCAAGATTTTTAAGAAATAAGAAAAATTCCAAAAGTTAAAAACAAAACAAAACAAAAAAAACACCAGGAGCCTTGAGTGAAAAAAATGAGAAGCTCCTCTCAGATCTGGGATGCGGATGTCTGTCTTTTCTATCTCTAGGTGTTGTGGTATCAAGTGTTCTTGAGTCTGGATAATTATAGTTGCCATGGGTCATTGGATTGGTGATAAGGTCCAGAAGGAAATCTGTTGATGGTATTTTGATAGAACCTTTTCATCAGACTCAGAAGGGCTTCCTGTCATTTCCTGCTCCAGAACTCAGAAGACCACCCAGCAGAGGGACAAGAATAAAACACTTCCTATACTCTGGAGCAAGGGACTTGGGGCTCTGGGGCTCCCCTGGCCTAGTAAATAGATATCCCTAAGTTATTGTGATCTCTGCAACATCCCAACCAACCTCTGGCCTCTCAGTGCCTGAGTCCAGGAGCTCCCATCCCAGCAGGATGGACCGAGCTGAGAGGAGGCAGACAGCATTTAGGTATAATTTTATGCATTGGTATGAACAGAATGCTGAGCCCCAACCCCAGTCCCAGCCTTCTTGTTGTCTCAGGAATGTCCTCCACCTGCATGTGGCTGCGGGCTTCACTGCCCCCACCTCAAACCCCTCTTCCTTCTAACCCCTTGCAGGCTCCCAAGCAACTGGTCTGGAGGTGCAAGCTGGATCAACACCTGCAGATCAACACAGAGCAGAACACTCTGTATTTAACCCCTCACATTCTAGCACTGACTCCCAGCCTCTGCCAACCCCATTCTCCTGTGTTGTAAACAAAACCAGACTTGCCCTTCACCCTCTCCCTTCCAGGGAGTTTCCTCAACCTTCCCTCAGAGCTCCCTGCTTCTCAGCAGAGTCATAGCTCCTCCTTGTGGCCAAAGAGAAGCCCTGTGCCAGGACCCAATTCTCCCACAGAGACAGTAAGGCAGCACAGATCTGAGAGAAGGACATGCAGTCAGAGGGCTGTAATTAGGCCCCAGCCTGCCCATCTCACAGTGAAATCATATTCCCCAGAGCATTTGCTTCCCGTGTTTGGGGAGAGACAGCGGCAAACAGATCCAGCTCATACCTGTGAACAACTTTTCTTTGTGGCTGCTCAGCTCTGCAACTGACTACTGGCACCATGGATTACAGATGTGTGAGGGCCATGGGGAGAGGTTGCCAACTCCAAGGTGAGTTAGTGAAAAAAATGTTATTTTATAGTTTGAGATATCCATTCCATAGGGACTGTATCCCTGCAAAGTATCACTGACATTAATTAAATAATAAATATAATGGCTCTGAAAAACCCTGTAGCTAATCTACACAGTCCCATGCTTAGAAGAACCCCACACTTGCTTCAATGCCCTGCCCTCATTATTTTCAAAGTATCACTATTTGGACCACGGACTCTGCCAGTTGTGTAGCTGGTCTCAAGTACATGAATTTTAGTTTCAAATCCGTGGTCACCTCCCAGGGTGCTGATTTCCCTTTAGCACAACCACATCCAGGCCTAGGAGAGGAGGACACAGAATCTAAAGTCAGAACTGGAGGAGGAGCCTGATTTTGGAACACAGTGACAAGCCTTGAATTGGGGCCTGGCCAGCCTCCAAAGGGCTCCATGTTTATCCCCAGAAATTCTATGGTCCTGGACACAGAAGGACACACAGCACAGAATAGTGGCACCCACACAAGCCCAGAACACAAAGGGGGATTTTCCAGCTCAAGGTTCCTGTTTTGTGGGGTTAGACACTGAGGTCAAGGTGAAGGGAACCCTCTTCCCAATGTAAAATGATCTCTCCATGAACTCACTTTCCCCATGGACCTCAGCCCCAGCTCACAATGTGTGAACATGATCCAGGCTACCTGTGCATCTGATGGGAACTCAAAAGCATTTCCTTAGATATGATGACATTTTGTCAAAATATCATTACAAAGTAATTGGAATGAATGGGTGCATAAGACAAGAAATGAGTGAAAACCAGTAACTACATTTTATAAAAAGAGCTTTACCAGCTGGAAAGACCTTTTGAGGGTCATTCTATCAAACCATCTAGCCCCAGGTAGAATTGTTGCTGACCTGGATCAGGTGTCTTTGTCCATAATGCTCTCCCGGAGTACCTCATGCTCTTAAGTTCTTAGCTATGCACTAATGAGGGTTTGTTTTAATAGGTAGAGATGATAAATGTATATTAAAAAGATGCCTAAGCAAAATGAATCTCTAGAGATAGAAATCATGTAATTGGTTGTCAATGATGGATTGAGGCATTGTAAAGGGGCATAAGAGAACCCTCTGGGTGATGAAAATGTTCTCCTGCTTTATGAGGAAGTGTTAAAAGCATTTATATCTATAGTAGAGGCCTGGCACATGAAATTTGTGCAAGAGTAGGCCTCCTTCCCCCAGGAGGTGGCACTGGCTTCCCTCTGGCACCAGGAACCTGGGCTTCCCTCACAGCCCTGGCTTCCTCTTGAAGGATGTCTGGTCTAATTAGCATATTGTCCTTTTATCATTATAGATATCTGGTGTCCCCCAAAATGTATACTCACTTTAACAGCTGATGCCCAATTCATGTCTCTTTCTTTTCAAATTTAACCCAATGGAATTAATAATTATTCAAAGTGATGTGTACATTTTTAGGACACCCTGTATATTACTCAAAAGTCATTGCTCTCTTCACTTGAAGTCTGTAATATTTATTGTATATAATTCACATCAGTAATAGTTATTTAAATGACTAAGAACAGATGTATGTTACATGCTCTAGTGAACGACATCTAATGGATCATCAGGCATAAATATTTCCATATTGTGACTTCTAATATCCTGAACTATAGGGTTTCTAGACAAAGTGTGTCTGTATCTACTTTGCACATAAGATATGGTAGGAAAAACTGTCAGAGAGTAAAAAGGGACTCAAGATCCAGATTCCAATTATGTCCTATTTTAACCTTAATGTGTCTTTATACAACCCTGGGAGATGGTCTGATGGTTAATTTAATGTGTCAGTGGGACTGGACCCTGAGGGGCACAAATATTTGGTCAAACATTGTTCTGGGTGTTTCTGTGAGGGTGTTTTTGGATGAGATTCACATTTAAATCAGTAGACTTTACAACTTAAACCTTAAAACTCTCAAAGGCAAAAAAACCCAGAAATTTTTATTTTCTGTTTTATGTGATACAATTCCATGTAGAAAATATAGGAGCAGATATTATAGAACTAAAAGAACAAAGGAAAGAGTAACAGTTATTCTTCATCCTTCCCATTGTGGCCACTGTGTCCCATGCAGGAAGACTGTTCTCATGGCAAATATCTCATTCCCTTTGTGCTGCAGCTTGGAAAACACATCTGGAAAGCTTTCTGCTCACACAGCCCCCATGAAAGATGTCAAACAGCCTTGGTGGGGTGGAGGTGTGGCTACACTGTAGAAAATAGTGCCTTTCTTTGTTGTGACAATGAAGGGTCAATGGATATGTGTTGCCTTGAAGTCAAATGTTCCTGAAGCTGCCAGGGGAGAGGTTACAACAAGCACAGATGATGTGAGATCTTCCCAGGCCTATAATCTGGACCTGGAAAAGGGAAGCCAGATGTGGGACAGTGCTGGGGGCTGGGGGACAACCACGGGAGTTGAGGAACAGACTTGAGTTTGATTTCTTGCTCTGCTGGTTATGAAATATGAGACCTGGGAATGTCTCATATTCTCTACCATCAGATAGAGAAACGGGTAAAGAAGTACTTCTGTGGCATGATTTCTGTGAGCATAAATACACATCACATCTGTAAGCAGCAGCAGGATGTTTGGGAGAGCCAGTCTGCTCTGCCCTGGCCTGCGCCTGTGTGGCTGGCAGCTGCCACCCTCTAGGTCGGTCACTTCCTGAGCTGGGGAGGAACCTTTTTGTACAGCAGGCTGCCGAGCATGCAGGGCTGTGTCTTCGCTGCTGGCACAGAGATACAGGGCTGAGTCTGAGAGTTCCAGGGAGCTCATGGTCAGCTCAGAGCGATAGTCACTGAAATGTTGCACTGAGAATCGGTCAGGGATGTTTCCTTTTGTACTTTGCTTCCCGTTGAAATACTCAGTGAGGAACTGGGGGCCCTGGTCCTGGGCTTGTTGGTACCAGTACACGTAGAGGTGCCCAGAGATGTAGGAACATTTCAGTGTCACTTGCTGTTTTCTTGCTTTGATCAGGTGTTTTGGGGTCTGCGTGACTCCAGAATCCACTGGGCCTGTTGTGAAGGAGACAGAGGGAGTTCAGGGCAGGGCACAGGGAAGCCTCCCGCTGCCGCCACCACCAGCAGGCTTGTATTTCAGGGATGGCAAACCCATATCAGAGGCTCACACACAGTGCCCAGAGCTCACCTGCTCCCAGGAGACAAAGGATAACACAGCAGAGTAGTCTAGAGACCATGACAGCATCCCAAGACATCTCCTAGCTCAGGGAGGAGTCTCCTGGGGTGAGCAGTCTAAAGTTCCCTACCTCTCAGTCCCTGATAGGAGCATTTGCCTATGACATCACTGCTCTGATGTCTTCCCTGCTCTGTGTGACTCTCCATGTGGGCCACCTCTTGGCCCTCTGTACCCTTGGTCCCAGGGTCAGCTACTCTATTCACCATTCCCTGGTCTGCACAGGCCCTCTGCAAAGGGTGGCTGCAGGTAGAGCAGTGCTGTGCCCACATGCCTACAACTTATCTTATTCTCCTTTACCTGCCCCTGCCTCACCCTAATTTCCCAGCCCTTGTGACCCCAGCCCCTGTATCCCCCCTTCCTCTGGGGGGGGGGGCAGGGGGGGGTGGGGAAGTCTGCCTCAGGGAAGCGGCCTCCTTGGTTCATAAGAATGCTCAAGCACCTGTGCACTTCCTGGGCAGTGAGGAGTCTTTGAATTCCACAGGCCGCAGGGCCCACAGGCATTTGCCTGTTTGATGAACTCAAACTGGTTCCCCAGTGCAGGCATGTAGCCCCAAAGTTCCCTTAAACTGTCTTCTCCTGGGCCACTCCTTCAACCCCTCCCAGGTAGCTTGCAGTACTGTGGGTCCACAGCGCCTCTCAGTGGCTGACTACCCACAGTCTCATGCATTCACATCCTTCTCTATTAAGGGCAGAAATTCCCTTACCCCTAGAGTCCCCTCCCCTTCCACTCCTGGATTCCACTGTTTTCCTAGCCTGGCTGAGATACAGGGCAGAGTCCTTCCGCTCCAGCGAGCTCATGGTCAGCTTAGAGCTGTAGTCATCAGATTGTTGCCCTGAGAATCGATCAGAGATGTTTCCTTTTGCTCTCTCCTCCCCATTGTAGTACCCAATGAGGAACTGGAGGCCCTGGCCCTGGGGCTGTTGATACCAAGACACAGCAAAGTGCCCAGAGATAGGGGAGCACCCCAGTGTCACTGTCTGTCCTCTGGCTTTTGTCAGGTGCCTTGGAGTCTGAGTGACTTCCGAATCCACTGGGCCTGTGAGGGAAGGAGACAGAAGCTGGAAAAAGAACAGGGGAGGGACCCTGATGCTGCCTTGGATGCAGGTGCTTTCAGGCTTAGAACAGATGCCCCACCTGTGCCAAGGACATACCTGCTCCCAGGAGACAAAGAGCCACACAGCAGAAGAGCCTGGAGCCCATGGCAGGGTGGGGCAGAACTGGGCAGGAGTCTCCTTGCTCAGAGTTCTGGTCCTCTAAGAACTAATGTTCTGGGCACCTTCTGATTGGAAGTTAGCCAGTGATGTCACTGCTCTGATGTCATTGTCTATGCTGGTTCCCATGAGCCTGGCCTCCTTTGCCAGGTCCCTGGTTCAGCTGATCTAGGCACCCTGCTTTGTCCTGCTAAGCCTCTTGCATGACATGTGTGGCTGGAGGGGCTGGCGGAGGTGGGCTGGGTTTAGGTAGTATGCTGGTCCCCACAGCTCCTTTGCTTTTCCATGAGGCAATTGTTCCTCTACCTGTCCCTGCTCCCAGGGGATGCAGGCTGCCTCCTACCAGCGCTGCACCCTTCACTTTCCCTTGCAAGCTCAGAGAGCCCCCCTAATCACTGCACAGTGGAAATTCATGACTCCTGGCTGAGACAGCACCTGCAAAATTGTGTTTATGGTATTAAGTCTTACAGCAGATAAAAACACCAAACAAGGCTGTTGCTTAACCCTCTTGGCCCCAGGCAGCTAGCTCAGACCCCTAGCTCTGCCCCAGAAACTTTTGGAGCTGGGCAGTTCCACAGTGCCCTCATGTGATGTGTTTTGTTGGTAACCAATATTTAGAGTTAGACACGATAAAAGAGTGCAAGAGTCACAGGATGTGTTTAAATTAGGAACGATTTTACCATTTGCTTGTTGCACTGTGTTTTTTCTTTTTAAATTTAAAGGTACAAAAATCCAGTTTTAGCTGATTTTGGATTTTTTTTTGTAAAAGGAAAAAAGGTGGTCATGGAGATGGACTGCAAATAGACTCTCAAGGATTTTGTTGTTATTGTTGTTAATCCTCACCTGAGGATATTTTTCCATTGGTTTTTTAAAGAGAGCGGAAGAGTGGGGGAGAGACAGAGAGAAACATCAATGTGAGAGAGACACATCAATTGGTTGCCTCCCCCATGTGCCCCTTCCAGGACCAGGGATCAAGCTTACAACTGAGGTACATGCCCTTGACCGGAATCATACCTGGGACCCCTCAGTCCAAATGCTCTATCCAGTGAGTCGAACAGGCTAGGGCATCCCAAGGATTTTTTGATGATTAATAATTAGCAGAATTTTTTTAAAAAATATTTTTATTGATTTCACAGAGTAAAAGAGGGAGAGAGGGATAGAAACATCAATGATGAGGGAGAATCATTGATTGGCTGCCTCATGCTGGTCCCCTGCTGGGTATAGAGCCTGCAACCTGGTCATATGCCCTGATCAGGATTCGAACTCTGACCTCCTGGTTCATAGTTCAATGCTCAACCACTGAGCCATGCTAGCCAGGCAGCAGAAGTTGTTGCATCTTTGATGACCCCAACAGCTAGTATAAGGCAGATAATTTAGACAGGTCTCTTTACCAGGTGCCCACTAATCAGCTTATCCCTCCCCCGCCACTCGATCAGTTTAAAAAATAATGTTACTTGCTGTTCCCACACTGCTGGAGAATTTCTTTTCTACTCTCTTATTTCAGAGATCCTCTCTTGCCTCTGTTCATCCTATATAGTAAAGATGTAATATGCAAATGGTCATTAAGCCCTGAAGCATATGGACTGACTACATAACAACCTGATCACGGATCAGCAGGAGGGAGGGCAGTGAGCTACAAGCAGGCAGCAGAGCCTTACAGAAGGGGGCAGGACAGCGAGCTATGAGGGGGTGGGGGTAAGGGGAGTAGGGAAAGCTACAGGAGGGTGGGGCAGCAGGCAGAGAGCTACTGGAGGGCAGCAGCAAGCTACTGGTGAGCTACTGGCGCCTGGACTGGTGCTCAGGGCTACTAGTTGATAATAATAAAATGCCCAATTCCCCAGATGTAAGAACACATGTGAATATGATTAATTTTCTCTAAGTTTTTCTCCAAAGCCCAAGTAGGAAATAAAATATTCTAACCCTCTATACTTAGTCTACTGGGAGGTAGTGGCCAGTCTGAATGAATAAAAGTAATAAACAAAGGGACTTGGGAAAACAGAATCTGATAAGGATTCAACTGCAGAACCAGGATGCACAGAAAGTCTCCCAGGAGCTGGAGTCAGTGATGGAGAGAGTGCATGGACAGGGAGTGACTATAGCTGTGCACCCCTGTTACTGAAAGTAGAGGACAAACACCCAATCCAGGGTAAAGGGTCAAGTCTAGCTTGCTTAGACTCCATTTGAGGGAATTTTTAATGGTAACTTTGGTTGTTTTTTTTTTTGTTTTGAGAGAGGTGCTCTTAAGCACCTCTGCTTTGCCTATAAATTCAGCACTGGACAATGGATCAGTCTGAGACCTCGTCCTGGGTTCTGTTGACACCAATACATCAGAAAGTGGTTCACTTTCTTAGAACATTCAAAGACCAACTTCTTTTTTATCTCCACAATAGGGATCTTGGCATCTGCTTGACTTGCACATTCATGGCTTCTGTTAGTTGTCCAGATGAAGGAAATACTGAGGATCTGGATTGAAAAGCCCACATCAAAAGTCTCCTTCTGTTTCTTGGACTCAGCAGCTCCCAAGGCCACAAACCAGAGCAGCCTGGTTCACATGGCAGGTCAGGGAATGGGGGTGCTCCCCAGCTCAATGCTTTGGTGTTCTTAGGTAAGGGCTGGCACCCTGAGCCTTAGTGCCTGTGCAGACATGTGATGCCCCTGGCTCAGCCCCATGTGTCCTGGAGCATGCAGGCCCACAGGCCCTACGTGAAATACTGTAGCTACACAAGGGTCCTTGGAGAATGTGGCCTTTAGGTCAGTTAGGCTGGGAATGAAGACCTGACCACACAAGCAGGACCCACTG
Source organism: Myotis lucifugus (assembly GCF_000147115.1). NCBI lineage: Eukaryota > Metazoa > Chordata > Mammalia > Chiroptera > Vespertilionidae > Myotis > Myotis lucifugus. Next base: position 1,536,321 of record NW_005871189.1, on the reverse strand, counting down.
TCTTCTCCTACAGCCAATTCAGAGCAACGATCTAGAGGCATGGACTCTGTGACTCACAGTTCTGATCAAGAGACTAAAGGGAAAAACGACCAAACTGGATGAGGAAACTATTATCCTCAGTGGTGGGAACGGACAAAGCCACAAGGTGAGGGAAGGAGATGTTTTAGAAAAGGTCTGAGCACATTTAGAGCTGGGATCAGGGCTGTGGTCCAGGTCTAACTTGGTTGGAAAGATAAGTCAGGGAAAGATATCTATTAGAAGCAGGCTTGGTAGGCCTGCTGTGACTAGGGTGTGAGGTGCCTCATGAAAGATTTCCCAGGATGCTGATGGAAAGATAATGAAGAAGTTGCACATTTCTGTCCAGGCATAGTCATGATCAACACAAAGCCAGGCCACAGGCTATTGGTGTCTCATGGGATTTAACATTGTCATAGCCAGTGAATTGCCAGGCAGCATTGTGCTCTGAGATTTCTGTCTGGGCTCTCACTGGAAATGCTGAACGGAGCCTTGGTTGCCCCCCAGTTTCCTGACTGGACCCAGGCGGTTTCTGCACAGGCAGAAGGTGCTTCTGCAAGGCTGTGTCTTTGCTGCTGGCACAGAGGTACACGGCGGAGTCTTCTGGCTCCAGGGCATCCACGTGAAGGTATAACTGAGAGCTGTCTGGGCATTCGGGTGAGAAGCGACTCGGGACAGTGTTATTTTCAACGAGTTCCTGATAGTTGTAGACAAACATGAGCTCTGGTGGCTTCTGAGCACTCTGTTTATACCACTACATAGAATTATGCCCCAGATGTTGTTTGCATTTCAAAGACTTCTTATTTCTCACCCCCATGACCAGGTGTCTTGGCATCTGAGTAATTCCGGTGTCCATGAGGACTGTTGGGGGGAAAGGGACAAAATTCAGACAAAGCCTAGAAAGAAGGGTATTGCTGCAGCCACAGGGGAAGGGCTTGGAATTCAAAGAAAACAATTTGAGCCCAAGACTCACCTGTTCCCAGGAGACAGAAGGCCACATAGCAGAGCAGCTTGTAGTCCATGGTGGAATCAGGATGAGTGGCATCTTCTAACTGGGATATTCTGGCAGGGGGGCTGGGCTCTGGTCCCATAGGCCTTGGTTGGTGGTTCTGCCTATGATGTCATTGTCCCTGCTGCAGGGGACAGTCCTTCTGCCCCCTTTCATGCCTTTATATAGATTCTGATAGAGGATGGATTTCAATGGACCGGGATGGGTTATTCCTCTGGCAGCTGCTCTTTTGCTATTAGCTGCCTTCCTCATCATACAGTTTCTCTGTCTATTCTCCTCCTCCCAGGACTCCTCTCAGCCACAGACAATTTCCTCCATCCTTCCCTGCTCAGTCAGGCAGGACATCGCTCAAAATTCCATTTCCCCTCAGTGTCTAGGCTCATTGGAGGCCTTTGCCCAACTGCATGGAGGGAGGAAGATTGGATGGAATAGTGCCCATCATTTAAAGTACATGGTTGAGATGCAGGCCCAGAGCCAGACACTGGGAAGGGTGCTGAAGGAACCATACAAGGGACAACCAGCGTCTGCCTCTGTATTGAGGGTACAAGGCTTGGCTGGGCTTAGAGCAAACAGGTTGCTAAAAGAGAACACAGGAATTGGCGCAAGACAGAGGGAAATCAATTTGAAAAAGATTTTAGTTTAATATTGTTGGGATGTCTACCACTGATGCCCCTAAATGACATAAAGATGGAGTCCCAAAGCCCTAGCTTCCCTCCTCATCCCACCCCTCCACTGACTCCCAGTCCTCTCCCTTCCCCCAGTTCAGAGGTTTCAATAGAGCCACAGCTCCTCCTTGTGGCCAAAGCGGCACATTTCCTAGATCTCAGGCCTCTCTCCAGCCCAGTGTCAGCAATCCAGACCAATTCCTCATTCTGGATATGAAAACCTAGGGAAATCTGAAGAGGAAAGAAGCATCCAAAATAAAAAAAATAGTTGGCAACAGTACCGCTCATCCACTTTCCTAGGACAGCCAATGCTTACTCAACAGAAATTGGCTATGTCTGGTTTCTTAGTAATAAAAAATACACAGCCGCCGAAACCGGTTTGGCTCAGTGGATAGAGCATCGGCCTGCGGACTGGAGGGTCCCAGGTTCGATTCCGGTCAAGGGCATGTACCTGGGTTCCGGGCACATCCCCAGTGGGAGATGTGCAGGGGGCGGCTGATCAATGTTTCTCTCTCATCGATGTTTCTAACTTTCTGTCTCTCTCCCTTCCTCTCTGTAAAAAATCAATAAAATATATTAACAACAACAACAAAAAATACACAGCCATGAAGATACTATCCCATCCTATGTGGAACTTATAGGCCAGCCTGACTGGTTCAACAAATGCTCACTGAGCAACTGCTATGGACAAGCATAAAACGTCATGTTCACCCACAGAACTCTATTGTAGTGAGGTCATCAAACTCACTCAAGATAATGACCAGGGAATAAAATATATCATATGATGTTTGAGAAATGTATTCTGTATTCAAGTGATTAAATTACTTTATGTGTGTGACATTCTATTCAACTCTTACATGAGAGGGACTGCAATGATATGACCCCCAAAGACCTGTCCACTGCTAAAATGTTAGAAATCAAACCAGGCCCATCATTTCTACAGATGGCTTTCCAATTTGGGACTAGCTAGGATGACCTACTGTGAGCCATTTCTACTTCACTATGTAAACTACCTGTTTGTGCCTCTTATAGGCTTAGTTATTGAAATATCAGCTAATTGTTAAATGTACCATTTTGCTAACATTGAATTTTTATTTTAGAAAACATAAATGTATGAATAAACATAAAAATGAAATGATCTATTGTTGCTAAATAATTTTTACAACTTATTATTATGTTAGGTATTTATTACCAAACTGGAGTAGCAGGAATTTTATCTATCTATGTTGGGGGGAAGCAGGGTAGTTATACATGCTTTAAGTCAAGAGTTGATAATTAAATTTTCTTTAAACCAGGGATGTGCTGGGTCAGAAAGAAAATATTAGCGTTTTTATAATGTGACAAATATTATGGGATTTTTAATGTGGACCATAAAAAATGCAAAGGGAAATAGGTTAGAATTTAAGCAAAGGGGGTTGGACATTCTCCCCCTCAGAATGTTGTGTATATGATGGGCTTCCAATCCACTATAGTTCGGGATAATCCATTCTCATATAAGAACCTAAAATTAACCCTCATTAAAATGCTAACATTATTACTATTACAATTATGATGATGGATATCCACTGTAGCAAGAAGACACTCCAACTGGCCCCTCTACATGAAACAGCAAAAGTCTGAATAAATAGAATTTCATTGCATTGTTTGGCTCCCAATAAATAAGAAAAATTCCAAGTATGACAAACAACACAATTTAAATTGAAACCTCAAACAATGAGTGAAAGTGAAAAGCTCTGGTGCCCTGAAACATTAGCTAAAATAAATATTTCCCAAAGCAAGTGGTAGGTGAAAGGTGAGTTTAAGTTATTTGAATTAGGGAATATGCCTGAAGAAGGAACATAATCTAAGGGTGGTCTGATTGATGAAGGAATAGTGAAAAAGTGAATGGTAAACATATCAGTATATTCAAGCAAACATCATCTATTTAAAATAATAACGGCATATGTTGCTTGGAGGTAAATAGGAAAGACATAACTGATTCCAAGACATCTCAGATTCGGGGTATAGAGTCCTGAAAAGGAGCCCCAAGAATACATGTAAGGAAATCCCTTTTCCTTGGCCAGTTTCTAATGTGTATGCACTGGATGGACTCTAGAAGGCTCAGGAGAAAACAGGTGGTAAAAGGCTGGAGAGCTGAGATTTCAGAAGACAGTCACATTGGAGAATACGCTGTGATTCCCACTGAGTCCCTGGAAAGGCCATGCACTAGTAATAAGGACAGATGCTAGGGCGCCCTAAAAAAAGGGACAAATTAAAATAAATCCTAGCAAATCCTGCATTTAAACCTGCCAGGATGAATCCTAACACTCTTTATAAGAACATAATGTAATCCAGAGTCTCTGTTCTACATCACCCACAATGTCCCACAGAAATCTTTTTATATCTTTCATATAAAATATTTTAGTAATTTCTTTAGTAGTTCAGTCCACTCAAAATCTATTCGCCTTTTTACCCATACTGCTACCATTGTTATTGTACCAAAATAAAAATTTTATCATGTTATCTTACTTAAGATAGGATCAAAGACTAGCTTAGCTACTACCTAGAGATTTGTGCCCCTTTTTTCTTTCCATGACTCATAATATTCTCCATCATCTGGCTACTGTCTTAACTGGAGGACACTTCTGAGATGACACTCAATCAGAATTAGGAACCATCATACTGGCCATCCTTCTGAAAGAGAGAGAGTCTGCAATGCACAAGTGTACCTCTATTTGCTCTTCCCCCTCACCCTTTCTGTCTAATTTATCTATTGCCATGGATTTCATGCTTCTCCAAATATTTTTATATTAACCAGGGAACTCACTGATAATCTGAATTTCCTTTTGGTCTTAGAAACGTCACCTCTCCTTTTAATTTTCACTCATCAAACATTTTTAGCCAGAAGTATGTTTCTAATAATATTGTTATGTGTAATATGCACATTATGTATAAGATGTACAGCAGAGAAAGGAAAGGAATAGCTTCTTCCATTAGTTAAGATCTTCAGTGCCTGGGACAGGGCCATTACTTGTTTTTAGAGTCCTGAGTACTTCAGTAAATTTATTAGAAACCCTGCTCTAGCTGATGAGTAAGAATTGTGAAGACTTTTGAGCATACAAACTACAGAACTACCCTATTGGGTACTGTGAGCTATACTACAGATGAAACTCCAGTCAGGGGTCTCACAGCAGGGTGTGTTGGGTGAACACGTTGTTCCCACAGCTTCCTGGCTGGGCCAGCAGGTTTGTGCACAGGGAGGCAGTGACTTTGCAGGGCTGTGTCTTGGCTGCTAGCACAGAGATACACAGCAGAGTCACCTGTCTCCAACGAGTTGATATGAAGTTTCAAATGAGCTTTGTACAGAGGTTCAGGTAAGAAACGACTTGGAACTGTCTCATTTAGAATGAGCTCCTTAGTACTGTAGGAAAACATAATCTTCAGCAATTGCTTGGAGTCCTGCTTATACCAGTACATAGCACTATGGTTTAACTTTTGTTCACAACTTAGGGACTTCTTATTTCCCACCCGCGTGATGAGGTATTTTGGAGTCTGGAGAACTGCTGTGTCCAGGGAACCTGAGAAGAAAAGAGGCAGAATTCAGAAAAGTCCTAGGAGACAACCTGTTGCTGGAGAGGTGAAAGGGCAGAGAGACTCAGAGTGGATCCTGCCACTTGGGCCCCTCACTCACCTGCTCCCAGGAAGCAGAGGGCCACACAGCACAGGAGCCTGGAGCCCATGGTGGATTCAGGGAAAACAGGCAAGGCCCTAGCCCAGGATTCTGCTCTCCAGTGGTAAGAAGACCAGGCTACAGTGCTCCAAGCCCTGACTGGTGCGTTGCTGTAACGTCACAGCCTAGAATGATTTCCCAATTCTCGGGCTCTCCTCACATGAGTTCTCTTCCTTTTTCACCTCCTACACTTGCTCCTTTTAAAAAAGTTTTAACTGCTTCTTTCAAAGGAATTCGGAATTTCTAGGGACAGTTTGAGTGGGTGGGCATGTTGTCTCAAGGATATTTGTCTGCTGTCATCCTTGTGCCAACAGCTGCCTCCCTCTGCTGTGCCAGTCCCAGCATCTGGCCACTTCCTCTCTTCCTCTCCCTCTCAGGCCCCCTCTCAGAGTCTGCCTGGTCTCCTTCACAATAATGCAGGATGAGACCACCCACATCCTGGCTCCTTTGAAAATCTGACTTACACTCAGACATTGTTTCCGTTGTGGGACACTGACTATGAGGTGCCCCCCGAGAACCAGCTTCAGGCCATTTCCCATTGCCTGGATTGATGCTCGTTAGGAGCAAATCCAGTTAATAGTCCTTGAGTTGATTGAGGGGGGTAAACTGCAGCCCCACTCCCTGTGATATTCTTATCTGTCCAGGGGCAAGAGCTATGTGGGGTATAAGGAGCTGCTAGGAAGTTAGAAGTCAGATGTGATAGGTAAAGAAGTGATCGAGGTGAATAACAGCATGGAGTTGGGGAAACTAGGCGGAAGGATTTAACTGTCCTTGAATTGTCTACAGGTCACCTTCTCTTTTGGTAACAGTTTACAACTCAGTGTCTAGCCTAGGGTCCCTCAGCCTCAGCACTACTGACATATTGCACAGGATAATCCTTTGTTGTGGGGGTTGTCCTGTGAAGACAGGATGTTTAGCAGCACCCCTGGTCTCTATCTACTACAAGCCAATAGCACTGCCCACCCCCCAATTATGATAATCAAAAATATCTCCAGATATTGCCAAATTACCTTTCTTGAGAACCAGCTTCTCCTTTATTCTTTCTATCTGTCCTTGACCAACCTCAGGGGTTTTGGTGGGGCCACAACACCTCCTAGTGGTCAGCAAGGCACAGTTCCCATACCTCAGCACACTGGGCCAGGCTTCAGCCCCTAATAAACCTAAGTCATCAAGGACCTGGGTAAGGCCAGGGAACCAGAACTGCCACAGAGGTCTCTCTCTCTCTCTCTCTCTCTCTCTCTCTCTCTCTCTCTCTCTCTCACTGTTTGGAAACACTAGCTGTCACTTCCTTGTGAAACCCCTTCAAAAATTGCCCCCACCCCCCAGTCCCCACCATGGTTCATTTTTTTTTGAGTGAACACAAAGCAAGCACTAGAGATACAGCAGTGAACACCTCAGAAACCACTACCATCCTTGCTGGAACATCTAGCATGCTTGATTTGTTGGTGGTACTTGAATGGCTTCTTAGTGCAAAGCATGTGTAAGACAATATGCTCACTCTCATGATGCTTATATTCTGATAAAAACTCAGAGATTCCCCTAGACTAGAAATATAAAATAGGTGCCATATGGAGGTTAGGAGTATAATGAGTATTAACACAGTTAAATACTGTCCTTTGCATGGAATCTCATTTCCTCATCAATAAAACAATGGGCTGACACACATAATTTCCCAGTCTCTGTCCAGTTTTAAAGTTGTATGACCCTAACTGGAGCTATCCCTAGATGTTTCCTGGGCTAGAAAACTGGGCATCCAGTGTCCCCAGTACCTACCTTGTTGTACCAGATAGTTTATATGTGAAGTTTTTCAAAAGAAGGGAGAGGGGAGGTAGAGGGTGGGAGAGATTGGGGAGAGGGAGGGAGGAATGAAGAAAATAGTAAAAAACATGGATAAGAGGCTACATAGAATACTAATTCTGCACATACGAAGACGTGACTATGCTTAATGAGTAGATTTCAGATGAATTATTTACTTCAGTGTTTTTTTGCAAATGCTCTTGAAAAATCAGGTGCGCAACATCCAACAAGATGCAGATAAAACCCCTGTAAAGAAACATGTGCCACATGGCATAGGGTTAGTTGTGCTGGTTGTCTTATATTTTCAACAGGAGAGGTAGAAAACAAAAAATTTTTGTTGCTTATTAAGAATTGTCCAAAGGATAGGATGAAATAAAGAAATGGATTCCCTGCAACTTTTTTTTTGCAGGGGAAGACTCCACAGAAGGAATGGAGGGCTGTCTCTGGGTGCTTGGGAAATGCCAGGGTTTGATCACAGCACAAAAGTAAAAGAGGGAAGAAATACGCAATAAATTTAGCATGAAGATAACTTCATCCACAACGAGGTGGGGAGTCCTATGACCTGTGGGGATGAGGCTCAAGAAGAACTGGAACAAAGGGGGAGTGGGATGGATGATAGCAGGATGCATATTTTGGACATTGGTCATATTTGGGGTTGTCCCATATTTAAAATCCTGCTTATATTAGAACAATTCCCAACAGTTTGGGTATTCATGAGAAAAGGGGTGTGTTTATGTGTTGGGATGTTTAAAAGCTGAATCTTCTTTCCATTCTAGAAACAAGACCTCCATCATTGCCTCTGCTTTTGGTGACTTTAACAAGGACAGAGCTTTCTCCATCCACCAGTCCCCGAGAACTCAGCAGGAAGACCAGGCTGTGTGGTCTGGGATAAGGGCAGAGAATGAAAATCTCTTGTGTCTAATTCTGTCAAATTTAGTTACCGGGACACAGAGTTCCATGAAGATTAAAGTGACATCTGACTCAGTCTCACTCTTCACTGGTGCTCAGAACTGGTTTCTAGGGTCTGCTAGGGGACAAGGGCATGACTCCCCTTCCATTCTGCTCAACTGGCTCTTAGTTACTGGTGGCTCTGACCTTGAAATAGTTCTTTTTCTTTCTGATAAAAATACAAATTCAACATATGTATTGACTCTTTTCTAAATATATATATTTTATTGAATTTTTTTTTAGAGAGAGAGGAAGGAAGAGAGATAGATAGAACCATCAATGAGGAACATCATCGATCAGCTGCCTCCTGCACACCCCTTTTAGGGGATTGAGCCTGCAACTCAGGCATGTGCCCTGACTGAGAATCAAATCAGTGACCTCTTGGTTCCTGGCTCAATGTTCTACCACTGAGCTGCACCAGCTGGGCACACATTGACTCTTGAGGTCATATGCTTGCAGGTGGACCAATGGTCATCGGTTTTCCAAATGCAAATTCAGATCAAAACCAGATGGGACAGCCTGCTCCTACAGGTCATTCATCTTCATAAATCATCAGTTCATGCTATTGGCCTGTTTAGCTATTGAAATTTTATTTAGCCACTCAAAATATTTATGCATACTGCTTCTATTATTGTATAGATTATAAATATTTCATCTTCAAGTCATTTGAAAGTAATATGAGTAAAAATTAACAATAATTAAATGCAATACTGTGGTGTGGGGGCATTTTTTATTAACTTTCAAATGTGATTATGTGTCACCTTATTTTTATTATTTGGAAGGAGCTGCAGGTGTTTTGTGGAGTGAGGGAGGTCCAGGGAGACCCTGACTTTTCAATCTTTAAGTTAAAGTTGGTCACATAGAATATTTAATATTGACTTTAGAAGTGTGAAGTGTGTTTTCCTGCAGTTTCTAATGTTTATAATTTTTAACAGATGTTGAATCTTGTTCATAATTCAGAAAGTTAAATAATTTCTATCTAAGTGTAGGCAAATGAGTTGGTTGTCTTTAGCAGATCCCTGTGTTCCATTCTAAAATGAATTACAAAATTAACTTTCACACAAGTACTAATCATTTTTCTGCTAACTGCTTGTGAGCTAGACTTTCACTTTCGGGCAGTTCGGTAGAATAGATAGATATTCTGAAACTCCCTTCTACATACAGCGAGAGTTGACATAAAATATAATTTTGTGGACTGCCAAGATTTTTAAGAAATAAGGAAAATTCCAAAAGTTAAAAACAAAACAAAACAAAAACACCAGGAGCCTTGAGTGAAAAAAATGAGAAGCTCCTCTCAGATCTGGGATGTGGATGTCTGTCTTTTCTATCTCTAGGTGTTGGGGTATCAAGTGTTCTTGAGTCTGGACATTTCATTGGATTGGAGATAGAGTCCAGAAGGAAATCTGCTGATGGTATTTTGATAGAACCGTTTCAACAGACCCAAAAGAGCTTCCTGTCATTTCTTGCTCCAGAACTCAGAAGACCACCCAGCAGAGGGACAAGAATAAAACTCTTCCTATACTCTGGAGTGAGGGACTTGGGGCTCTGGGGCTTCCCTGGCCTAGTAAATAGATATCCCTAAGTTATTGTGATCTCTGCAAGATCCCAACCAACCTCTGTCCTCTTAGTGCCTGAGTCCAGGAGCTCCCATCCCAGCAGGCTGGACCGAGCTGAGAGGAGGCAGACAGCATTTAGGTATAATTTTATGCATTGGTATGAACAGAATGCTGAGCCCCAACCCCAGTCCCAGCCTTCTTGTTGTCTCAGGAATGTCCTCCACTTGTGTCTGCCTGCGGGCTTCACTGTCCCCACCTCAAACCCCTCTTCCTTCTAACCCCATGTAGGCTCCCAAGCAACTGGTCTGGAGGTGCAGGCTGGGACAGAAACACCTGCAGATCAACACAGAGCAGAGCACTCTGTATTTAACCCCTCACATTCCAGCACTGACTCCCAGCCTCTGCCAACCCCATTCTCCTGTGTTGTAAACAAAACCAGACTTGCCCTTAACCCTCTCCCATCCAGGGAGTTTCCTCAACCTTAGCTCAGAGCTCCCTGCATCTCAGTAGAGTCATAGCTCCTCCTTGTGGCCAAAGCGAAGCCCTGTGCCAGGACCCAATTCTCCCACAGAGACACTAAGGCAGGGAAGGTCTGAGAGAAGGACATGCAGTCAGAGGGCTGTAATTAGGCCCCAGCCCGCCCATCTCAGAGTGAAGTCTCAACCATGATGAGGCATATTGCTGTAGCAAAACATGAGCTCTCGAGATTTCTCAGCATTCTGTTCATACCAATGCATAAAATTATGCCTAAATGTTGTCTGCACATAAATTTTATGACTTCACATACTTGGTTACAATTTTCTGCCTGTCACTCTCTCCTTTTCCCTGTACTGTCCTTTGTGACTCCAGTATTCCAGCCCTAAACCCTCAACCCCATCTCCTCTTTCTTTTACCCTAAAACATGATTTGAAGTAAAGGCAACTGTGAGATACTTATTTTACTGGTAAGATTACTAATTTTACTTTAAGCCAGGTCTGATTATTGAAATGGACCCACCATTCAATTTCAAGTTCAGATACAGGGCATGTAAATGGTTTCTCCTCTATCTTTGAGAGCAGGGTTGACAAATAGTGGCTCAGTGGCAAGTCTGCTTCAGTGAATGAAGTTTCACGGAACCAGGCTGCACTCACTCATTTGCATAGTGTCCTCAGCTGCTTTCATGCCACAACAGCAGAGTAGCTATAACAGGGACCATGCTGCCTGCAAAGCCAGAGCCAAAATGATTCATTCTCTGGCTTTCTACAGGAAAAGTTTGCTGACCCCTGCAAACAATTTTATGGAGAGGATCACCTGTAGGTAGAGCAGAAATGACCCCCAAATGAATGTCATCCTTGAGCAGGGTGCTCAGGGAAACCCAGGTCTGGTTCCAGGGTTCACTTTACCCAGAAAGAACATTCTAGTCACTGATTTTCTATATATGACAAAGATTACAAATTCAGCTTAGACGCTCAGGTTAGCATCAACGTTATTACACAAGCATATGCTTTGTACCTTGGTTTTTGTTGTAATTTTGCTGCCCTGTTTACCTCAGATTTTTAGTAAGTTTCTTAGTACATCGTTTTTCAAGGAGTGGAATTCTTATTTTAAAAATTTCCCTGCACGTTGCAGTCATAAAGAGCCAGTATGGCCTCCGTGAATAGAGCTGCATTAACCAGGAAAGTGGCTGGAGAAGCTATGGAAAGAGAAAAACAGACTCCCTCAAGGAAAAGAGCATAAAATTGCCGTTTGAGGCTGGTGACTCCTGCTCCTGCCAATGAGAAAGTCAACAGATTTGCTGGAGCCCAATCAGACTGCTGTTCAGGCACAAGTTTACATAGTCCTCCAAGGCCACTAAGTAATGTGCGTGGGAAAGAGAGGTGACACATACAGATTAATTAAATACAGACACGTGCCCCTGGGCCACCCTGTGCTTGAAGTTAGGAAAAGAAGTATAGGTACCAACATACTCTGCATATGTGGAATATGGGCATCCCCCCCAACCCCGCAGCTGGTGGCTCTGTTTATGGGAGCGGGTGGAGGAAGCAGACTCACATGCAATTTGGCATGTTTGGCACTGATTGTCAATGAAAATTCATTGACGTTATCCAGAACAAAAGTTTGGCACACATCAAGTACAAGCAAGAATATTCTGGAATTCTGCAGGGTCAAACTTCAAAGAATGATTTACAGTATTTCAGAAGGAAAAGGCACCTTGTACATCTATGCTCCTTTATAATCATGCAAGGATATCTCCTTAGATTTGTTCACCCCGTTTACATCAATGACAAACTGCATATATATACCCAGAGACTCCTCGTGCTGATTCAGGATTCGCCTGGCCCCGTCAGCAGGGAGCTCTGTCCTAGTCACTTTCACTTAGAATATTAATCACTTTCACCTAATATTCAGATCTACTCTGCTCCATCCCCCTTCCACCGCAGCTACCACCATCAGTGATCTTTGATTTTTTCCCCACTCTCATTTTGTTCAACCACCTACCTAATGTTTGGTGTGCACACCCCTAGTAGTTTTCAACATGATTAATGAGCAGAGAAAAATTCACCAGCACACAAAATATCAATGTCTTTGCTCAAGAAGAGACACAGGAAAAAAGTCCATTTAAATATCAAAATGTCACTTACATTCCAGGCATTGTGCTAAGTGGCTTCCTTGCTCCGTGTGTGAGAGTTGTATGGGAAGAACTGAAGTCTGGAACGCATCAGTTGGCATTTCCCCCCATCCCCACTGCTGCTTTAGATGACTGAATCATCCCACTGCAGCCGGGCAGGCCCACATTCCTTTGTCTCCAGGTATTTACTTGGGAATTTGAAATCAATCCTAGCTAACTCCCCTTATCTGGCAATCTCCACTCTTCCTGGAGGAAGGGGTCCAAGTAATAAAGCCCAGGACACGCAGGAGAGAACTGTCTAGGACATAGCAGCACACACTCCAACTATTGTGAAAGCTCTGCTCTAAGATGTAGTGTTTCTCATATGGTCCAAGAAGTCTGGCAAGGTTCAGGAGAAGTTTCAGGGTGATGTAGAATCATACGACTCCCCATACTTCACTGTGGTGTCGGCAGTGGGAGGTAATTGAACAGGATGAGAAGACTCTTCTTTCTGGGCCTGACCCTTCTCTTACTCCTTAGTATGTCCTGATTTTTAGGGGCCAATGAAAAGCAACTTGCTGCCTTATGAACCATTCAGTCAGTAGTCACCCAATACCTTTGTGTCCTGAAACTAAAGGCACTTTCCCATATGGCCTGAGGAGCTACCTTGCCCATCCTTTCTCCTGTGATCAGTCATTCTCAGCTGGAGATGATTTTGATCCCTAGGGGGAAATTTAGCAGTTGTCATAACCGGGAGGAGAGGTTAGTGCCACTTGTAACCAGAGGCCAGAGATGCCGATAAATATGCTACAGTATGCAGGGCATCCCCACATAAAAGAGTTATCTGGCCCAAAGCTCTTCTAGTAAATCATCTTTGTATCAGCAAAATTTCAAATGTAAAAGAAACAGAAGCTACTTCCAGAGGGATGATTTATTAAAGCAGAAATAGCACGCTGATAGGCCACTCAGGTGTATCGCGTGCATGTAGAAACTGGCTACGTGTGGGTGTAGAAGCTGGAGGTTAGTTCTCACTGAGAGTCACATATTCTGGATACTTCTTCTGTGCCCCATTATGATGATGACTCCTGTTCTGGACCCCATTTCTTGGATTTTTCAGAATTTGATATGCTCCCCAGAGTCATCCCTTAATTTGACAGAACTCAGATTGTTCTCTTTGCTCATGTTTACGGTAACACAGTGGAGGACATGAATCCTAAATTAAGGCTGCTTGAGTTTGAACCCTGTGCTGACCACTTAATAGCTATAAAACTTTCAGCAAAACACAAAACTTCCCTAAGCCTCACCCTCATCTACAGAATGGTAAAATTTATAGCAATAAGTCAAAAAGTTGTTGGTGAGGATTGGGTGAGTTGATGTATGTAGATTCTCTTCACAATGATGCATAGTAAGCACAACCCAAATTTCAATAGTCTTATCATTGGCCAAGAATTCTGTATTATCTTGATCTTATGATTTTGGTGAACTTATTAGGGAAGTATTGCATAGACCCTGAAGTTCCTAGGTTGGAATCCTGACCCTAGCATGAATTTGTTGCATGATTTTGGTCAAGTGTCACATACTTCTATGCGTCTCCATTTACCCGTCTGTAAAGGGGGGATAATAATAGGTATCTTATGGGCTTCTTATGAGAATTACTAAATTAATATAGGCAAAGTACTTAGAAAAGTCCTGATATATAGTAAGTTCTGGATAAATGTAAGTTATTTTCACTCTCCTGTTTTAAATCAGAATAATTTCCCTCTTCTCAGGGGAACAAGTTGTTTCTATTCAAAATGAAAGTTAACATGTATACACAAGACCAGAGTTACCACAGAAAAATCATATAATTGTGAAAGAGCCAGTATTAATTAAACATCAAGGGTATGGAGTTCAAGGTAGTCTTCAGGATAAAAGTTTACAGTTGGAACAACCAAGTACCTAAGATTTTTGTTTGGGAATCAGGACACCTGTAGCTCTGTTCTGTGACCTTACTCCAACTTACTTTTCTATTATGGGAACAGTTCCCACCAGGTGGGGTCATTACTTTCATTCCCATGACCTTCTGGAAAAGTGGTTGATGTTTAAATTTAATACTGAATTATATTCAATTTGGCACAAAAATGAATTCTAAATTTGGATTTGTGTGTTTCCAGTGAAGTCACTTTTTTTGGCACCTGTGGTCGTAGGTGTCAATGACAAACCTGGAGGTATAAATAGCAGTGGATGTAAACCCTTCATCCCACTGCCCACCAGAACCAGTGAGCAACCATGAAGGCCTTCATCTTCCTTGCTCTCCTGGGAGCTGCTGGTGAGTCTCTCTTACTAAATGAATAAGTAGGTGTCTTGCATATATTTAAGTTTGCAGTTTGTACTTTGGAAGACGATGAATGTTGAATATATCTCAGTACTCAAGAAGCTTAAAACGTTGAGGCAACAGTGCATAGTACCTGTGTCTATAGAGAAATAAATCTCACTTATTTGGGAAAGATCACTAGACAGGAGTGATCAGTGTAGATCAAGTATAAAGAGGCAGCACCTGCCCTCAAATTCAAGGTAAAATCTATGAAGAAGAGGGAAAAGGAAAGGACAGTCAACAGAAAAGAAATGTTGCTTTGACCTTTCTAAGGATTTGGAGTTAATACCTAGGAAAAACGACTAATCTTTTGCTGCTTGCAGAGGCTGTGAGGGTCAAAGCCTGAGTCTCCTCTAGACTGAAGGGCATCTTAGCAGGGATCATAGCAGGCAAAGATATTTTATTTCTCATGAATAAAAGCTATGGGTTGGGTTTTACAACACCTTCGCTAACGAAATCTCACCAGTGTAAATCATCAAAAGAGAGAGAAATGAGTACTTTTCCTCTATGAAAACTTACTACTACATTTTCCAAAATTAGGCAAGTTTAAATTCAATATAGCTGTCTGTATACCTGGAAATGTCTTTCCCAAAATTACTTTAAAATACTTGAACAATAGAACACATATAATGTAATGAAAGATTTTGATGCCATAAGAAATCTTAGTATATCTGAATAAATTGAAAAATGTTGGAAAGATAATTGGGATAAGGGGAAAGAAAGGTTGGAGACAGAAACCTTATAATGTTCCATGAAATTATTTTGTGAAGATTATAGATGAATAGATAAAGGCCAAGAAGAGAAATTTCAGGGTGTGGGTAGTACAAAATTCCCATTTTCTTCCAGGCCAGAACATTCTCAGGTGGCTTCTAAAAGCTTCCTTTGGGTTACCACCTGGGGTTATCTATCCTATACCAACCACCTCAAACAAACATAACCTTGGGTATCACAAAGCTTTACTGAAGACTTATTTGCATGGCTTCTCAGCACAGTTTTATGTAAAAAGTATTCTTCATATTCTTAGGGAGTGGTTGGTATTCAGGACATTTATTATGTAAAGTCTTTTATCTGTGTGTGTGGGGGCATGACATCACATATATAAAAACTATAAATTTAAAGCATAAATTAAATATTAGATACTTATCATGGTATAAGTAGGGTATGTGTTAAAGATGTAGAAAAACTAGGTTTTTAAAATTTTACATTAAATATCACCATTTTCTGATTATATGGGACAGGAAAACATTATTTGAGCTTTTCTGGTTAATCTACTAAAAGTTGGTGGTGAGTCAACATTCCAAGATGGATCTGTTTCACAGATAGTTTCCAACTTTTCTCTGTCAGTTGCTTTCCCCGATGATGACGATGACAAGATCGTCGGGGGCTACACCTGCCGAAAGAATTCCATCCCCTACCAGGTGTCCCTGAACGCTGGCTACCACTTCTGTGGTGGCGCTCTCATCAATGACCAGTGGGTGGTGTCCGCTGCTCACTGCTACAAGTCGTAAGTAACTAATACTCACATCCCTGATCAACTCATTCCCCAGCCCTTCCAAAGCACAAGAAGGGTAAATTACGGAGTTATGATTGAAGGGTGAGCACTCAGGTTCTAAGAGCCTCATTATTCTCCCAGGCATTGAATGATTCACTGATGGACTTTCACATGGTGTCCTAAGAGTTCCCTGATGTCTTTCCAAATAAAGACATGGAAGGGGAAATAGTGAGTGATAAAGTATATACTTAGAACTAGCTTCAGAGCATTAATTATGAAATAGTCCTAATCATTATAGCTCAACCAGAAAAGAATGCCATATGGAGGTAATAAAATAGATGAAATGTCCAGTGCACTGAAAATAAACACAACTCATTCTGCTCCTTAATATCTTGTCATGTCTCTGATTGCTGCTGCATCTCTCTACAATAGTTGGTAACCCCAAACAGAGGAGAAAAGCAGGTGCTGATTAATTGCCACTAATTCTCTTTTTACCCTCATTGTTTTATTGGTGTCATTTGGTTCCCATTCACATATCTTACTACTCCAACACAAAGGTGGCTGTCAGTCTGTGCCTGTAGTGATACCTACCTAAGGACTCCTCTAACTATACCCTATCTGGTAAGTGTACAATTACTGTGTGTGTGTGTGTGTGTGTGTGTGTGTGAATGCTTGAAGGGGGTGATGTCTGTGCTTATGCTCATGACTGGGGTGTACTTTTAAAGGGGAAAGTTCAAGTTAAATAGAGAATTTTTAATCCTTTAATCCAGTCGAATCCAGGTGCGTCTGGGAGAGCACAACATTGAAGTCGTTGAGGGCAATGAGCAGTTCATTAATGCAGCCAAGATCATCCGCCACCCCAAATACAATGCCCGCACCATCGATAATGACATCATGCTGATTAAGCTGAAGTCACCTGCCACCATCAGCTCTCGAGTCTCCACTATCTCTCTGCCAGCAACTTGTGCAGATGTTGGTACCCAGTGTCTCATCTCTGGCTGGGGCAACACCCAGAGCGTCGGCTGTAAGTGTCACTTGAAACATAGGCACTAAGTCTGAGAATCCTAGAGGCAAAAGGCATATGGAGGGCCAGTTAGTCCAAACTGTCACTCAAGACAAGGTTCACAGAGTAGTCTGTGGATATATGGAGTCTTAGATTATGTTAATGGAAATGAGGAAGATTCCTTTGTTGAAAAGTAGAGCACTAATGAACTATGATGAAGATGCCAGGTATTCAACATAAGTGACTAGTGATTTGCAGAGAACTAGGAACTGAGAGGTAAACAGAACTGATACTAAGGAATTTGGGACTGCCTGAAGTATAAACCGACTTAATAAAGTCTCTAAATTTGAAATCTCTGGTCACTGATGCTAGTCTCAGAGAACAACTTGTTGATTAAAACTCTTTGGAAGGCCTTTCAAATAAAAGTTGTTCTTCCAAAGTAGAAGTTACTAATAATCTGAATGAAAGAGTTGGGGTATTGGGAAGGGCAGGAAGAAATCATGGAAAAGAAATATTTTAGAAATCCTGTAACCTTCTTCCATATATATATATATATATATATATATATATATATATACTTTTTATTATTGATAGTATTAGAGATATCTCCTCTCCCCCCCCCTTTATTCCCATCCTCCCAACCCCATACCTCCCCATGTCTTCACTACCATATTGATAAGCATATAAGTTCTTTGGTTTATTTCTTCTCATCCCTCCAACCCCACATTGAGGTATGTCAGTCAGCTCCATGCCTCCATGCTTCGGGTCTTATTTCGTTGGTCAATTCATTCACTCATTAGATTCCACAAATAACCTTCTTCCATTTTTACTCCTGCACCCAACAGCTAACTACCCTGAGCTCCTGCAGTGCCTGGATGCCCCCGTTCTCTCTGACAGTGTTTGCCGCAAAGCCTACCCAGGCCAGATCACCAACAACATGATGTGTCTGGGCTTCCTGGAGGGTGGAAAGGACTCTTGCCAGGTTAGGTTCTTTGCACCGTTTTTCTTTCAAGCTCCATCTCATGCATCTCTACCAAATCTTTTGAAATACAGAAGATTAAAAGGCTTTTTCTGGAACTGATCATGAGGAGTGAGGGGTAGATTTGGGATAAGTGATCACTTTTCTTTTTGCCATATGAGTGGTTAGAATTAAGGGTAAAAAGATACATAGAAGATGGTGTGCAAATAGCACAGCTAAGGTGCCCTTCTGATGAGGTCTATTGTAGAAGAACACTCTGAAAGAGCAGGGCTAGCTGGGAAGCCTTACACTCTGTATTACCACCTCTTCTTGGCCCCATATGCCTGTAACTAAGGAAAGAGGAGGACCTAGAAGGAGGGGGGAGGAAAAATGGGGAGGTAGTGTGGAGACTGAGGGTTGAAGGGGCTTCATGGAGGATCAGCAGCAGCCTGGGAAGATAGCCTCAGGATAATGGAGGAACATCTTTGAGCCTTTATCCCATCTGGATGTGGTTGAGAATTCTAAATGGCTTTTCCCTCTTATTTAGGGTGACTCTGGTGGACCTGTGGTCTGCAATGGACAGCTCCAGGGCATTGTCTCTTGGGGCTATGGCTGTGCTATGAAGGGCAAACCTGGTGTCTACACCAAGGTCTGCAACTACGTGAGATGGATTCAGGACACCATGGCTTCCAACTAAGCACATTCATCTCTTCCTGACCCATCCCTGTTAGACAACTTCATCTCCTATGCCTAAAACAGTACCTAAATAAAAATATTTTGTCCTGCACTAAATATGTCTAAGAACTCTCCTTACTTGGTATTATAAACTTTCTCTGGAAACAGACTGCTGAGTAAGAAGGTGGACATTGACTTGAACTCTCATATGAGGGTAGAATTTAAAAGATTATTTGGGTATTTATTCACCTAATCAAAATAAATTCACTGATCACCTACTATGTGCCAGATTGTGTAGGACATCCTATCTAATAAAAGACAAAAAGGGTAATTGACCATACCTTTGCTACGCTTCCCATTGGCTAATTAGGGTGATATGCAAATTAACCGCTAACCAAAATGGCGGCCGGCAGCCACACAGCTGAAGCGAACAGGAGCCTTACTTGCTCCAGTGATGGAGGAAGCCAAGGTTCCCCACCTGCTGTGGCCTGGCTCTAAGCTCTGAAATCAACAAAGTTTCAATTATAGAAGCTAAACAAACCCCAGATACCTGCTTTCAGCAGGCCGTGGCCTCAGAGCTGGAGCTGGCTCTCAGCTCCAGTGACAGCAACGAAGTTTCAATTATAGAAGGTAAATAAATCCCAGAATAAATTAAAAAAAGAAAAAAAGGAGAGGCTGGGAGCTTCAGTCACTGGCCAGCCTGAAAACAGCCCTCAGCCCCTCACCAAGGCTGGCCAGGCACCCAAGCGGGACCCCCACCCTGATCCGGGACACACTTCAGGGCAAAACAGCCGGCCCCCACCCGTGCACCAGGCCTCTATCCTATATAGTAAAAGGGTAATATGCAAACTGACCCTAACAGCAGAACGACTGGGAATGACTGGTCACTATGACACACACTGACCACCAGGGGGCAGACACTCAATGCAGGAGCTGCCCTCTGGTGGTCAGTGTGCTCCCACATGGGGGAGCTCTGCTCAGCCACAAGCCAGGCTGATGGCTGCTAGTGCAGCGGTGGTGGTGGGAGCCTCTCCTGCCTCCTCGGCAGCACTAAGGATGTCTGACTGCAGCTTAGGTCTGCTCCCTGCTGGCAAGTGGACATCCCCCGAGGGCTGCTGGGCTGCCAGAGGGATGTCTGATTGCCATCTTAGGCCCAATCCCCCGGGGAGCAGGCCTAAGCCAGCAGGTAGTCATCCCCCGAGAGGTCCCAGACTGCAAGAGGGCACAGGCCAGGCTGAGTGACCCCCCCTCCCAGTGCACAAATTTTTGTGCACCGGGCCTCTAGTTGAGGATATAAAGATGGATAAGGATAGGGGTAACTGTTACCATCACATTTTTAAACAGGTAGTGACACTAACTTGCAGAAAGTTAAAATCAACTTCCCAAAGTTATTCAACTAGCTCGTAGGAAAGCTGACAGATGCCCTGGCTGTCCTTATTCCCAAAGAACCACTATTGCTTAACACTATGCTCTCTCTTTTCTCTCTAATCTCTCTGAAATACTGTGAGGCTAGAAAAATGAAAATCTCTAGAAGGAGGGAGTTTTAAAAATCACAGATGTCCTGCATTATTCAAGGTTTCACCTACCCATGTGCCGGTTGTTCAATATCTTTCTTACTTTCCAACTGGAATTTTATTGCTATGGTAGGCATTATGCCTGCAGATAATCTGTGGTCCTATCCCACCACCAGGCCCTCCAAGACCCCAGTCCAAATTATGTACTATTTTAAATCATAAGCAAAAAAAAAGTGCAAGTGCAGATAAATTTATAAAATATAGATCTATTACTTTGAGGTAATAAAAGTCTTGGCAATAGAGGAGCTATTTGTTCTCTTCAGCCCTGTCTAGAAAGGCAGCATGGCCACCCTGGGTTAGCTCTTCAACACCCTCCCCCAGCTCTTCCATGATCATCTGGAGGATGGACTGGAGTACAATTCCCAACACATGGTTTCTGTGCGTATCCGATATGGTTAAAGGAAAAAGACACAAGTGGGTCTGAGCATGGAAATATTGGAGATGAAAGAGGTTTGAAAGAGGAAAATGTTTGTGGTCCCAGTGAACAGTTGAAGGAGAGATATGTCTTAATTGGGTTGGGCTGCTATAACCAAAGATCTATAGACTTCATGGCTTGAACAATTTCTCACAGTTCTGGAGGCTGGGAAGTCCAAGATCAAGTGCCAGCAGGAAATGGTAAGACCCTACTTCCTTATAGACAACTACCATCTCACTTATCCTCACATGGCTGAGAGAGCTCATTGTAATGTCTTCTTCTTATAGGGACACTAATCCCATCATGGGGATTCCACGCTCATGACCTCATCTAAACCTATTTACCTCCCACAGGACCCAACTCTTACTACCATCCCTTTTGGGGTTAGGGCCTGAATATATGAATTTTGGGAGGGACACAAACATTCAGTCCATAACAGGTAACTTGGTGGAGAAGAGCATAGAAAGATACATGCTCCAATTATGAATTTTCTATCCCTTTGTAACTCGGGATGGTATACTTGCAGAGAGCAGTCTGGAGCCTTTAATATCACCTATTGATGTCAGGAGGATAAAAGTCCAAATTCCTGAGCTTAGCATTCAAGGCTCTTAACTAGTTGGGCACAATTAATGTGTCCTGTCTTATTTCTTTAGTTCTCATTTAGTTGCTTTTATGTTTGCATATAACCTAAATTCATTTCATATATGACTTTTCTTTATTAAATATGTACCTTAGATCTACTTAACTAAGCATATCAGGCTTCTCTCCAGGAACAAATAAGTTGAAAGATTTCCCTGTTCCCTCTGAAAGGTTTTTCTACCCCACCTCATCACCACCATCGATATTCACCTACTCACCTAACCACCTCAGGTAGAGGGAAGATTCAGAAACCTGACAAAATAAGTGAGATATATAAGAGATGAAAGATCAGATGAAAAAGAAAATATGAAAAGACAAACAAATCATTTTTTCTTCATGCTATCTCAAAGTTCCTTTTCAGCACATCTTGTCACTTTATATCTCTTACTAGCGGCCTGGTGCACAAATTCGTGCATGGGTCAGGTCCAGCCAGCCCAACCAATCAGGGCCAATCGGGCCAGGCCAGCCAAGGGGAGGGGCCATAGGCAGTTGGCCAGCCAGCCCTCACCCCTGGTCTAACTCCCGGTCGAACTCCCAGTCGATGGGACAATTTGCATATTAGCCTTTTATTATATAGGATTATGTTTAAAAACTGATAGCAAGGCCAAAGAAGAACACTATAAGTAAATAAAACTATAGACAATAGAACCCACTATTTATTACATATTTCTGGGGGCAGTTGGAAAGTTTTTATATAAGGCTAACTTACAAAAATGAATGTGGTGCGTTGGAAAGAGTAGTGTCAAAAACACCTGAACAGGTAAGGAGATTGATTTTATTCACACTATTGCAATAAGAAGACATCCCAGACTTAAAAGTCAGTGTCTCAGCAGGATTGTTTTGTCTTACATTTTTATCAGGAGGGATAGACAAGTTAAGGTGGGGAGATTTACAGTGAGGCTGTTTTGCTGTTGGGGGACTTCTCGGTCAGCTGTTTCAGTTTAGATAATTTCATAAGGAAAACACTTTTTAAGCTCAGAATGGAGAGTTGGAGGGTCAGTGTCTAGTTCAGGCAAAAGGGGAAAGGTCTGTGCTTGACCTTGTCACAGGTAACCAGGGAGTCATCCAAAGTCTTATGGGTGCCACGAGGAAGTCTCTTCTAACTCACATGGGGAAGGGTAGCATTTCCCAAAATACAAGATTCCCAGGGTTATTGTTACCCACTGCTGTATTTTGGGAGCACAGGGCTCAGATAAAGTTCAATCTGTCAGAGGAAATCTGTCGACTCAGTTCCAAGTCCTGGCTTTGCCACTAACTTCCATGAAGACCCAGCTCCCTCATCTCTAAAATGAGGGAGGGGGGATGATTTCTTAAACATGTTTCCTACCCCAGTGTTTGATGAGTCTATGAGAATGGCTCTGTGAGGGACTCTCGAAAAGAGGAGGTGACAAGTGAGGGCAGGAAGAGAGGTTGGAGGTCACAAAGAGAGGAGGGGCCAACAGAGAAGGGCTATGTCATAGAGAGGGGTGGGGAAATGTCAGTAGACACCTCAAGACTCCTGAGATTTTTAGGGTCAGAGAAGAGGCACCAGGGTCTTGACTGGGTCTGCTCCTTCCTCTCTGTCACCCTCAGCAGAGACAGTTCTCAGTTTTGATAAAGACTAGTTTGAAGACTACTCTAAGATCCTTGCTTCTCCCTCCAACCCCAAATTAATGTCCATCCCTCCCCCAGTTGTTCTTGACAGGGACACTTAGACTGAAGGTTGGGATCATTTCCAATTTGACCCAACTTGTCTGCTCCTGGTGAGATCGTGGCCCACCATGAAGTGCTGTCTCATCTTCATTCTCCTGAGTGTAGCTGGTAAGAGTCTGGACCCTTGTTGCAACCTTGAGGGAGATGGGGTGGTGTAGGGAAGTGTCAGAAAGGGAAGTAGCTAACCACACTGAAGAGATAGGAAGCTGAGGGCATTTCTTTCAATGAACTGTTGACGAAACAAAAGGAACCAACTCTCATGCACAGCTCATCCCATCAATGCTCTCCCCAAGCCCTCTGAGGCCTGGAAGCATGTTAGGACATGTCACTAATAAGTGCTCTAGTCTTGAGTGTGTGATTTCCTAGATTGCCACGTTTCCTGGACAACCACAGGAAAAGCATGTCTTCCCTTTATGTGGGCAGATGGACTTGAGAAGAGTGAGCACAGGAAAGGAAGGTGGACTGGTCAGAGGCTCTGGAAGCCTCATGGCCCTACCCCAAGCTTTTCCATTCCTTTCAGCTGCAAAGTCAGGGAATATTTCATTTTTTACTTCTATGCCTGGCAAAGACATGTGTCAGTTTCTTTAATAAACATAACTTGAGTGACATGGTTGATTCTCCCTAATTTAAGATATATATATTTAATATAATTTGAAAACCTTGATTTTATCTTTGAAAAATCTTAGGCTGGGAAACATTACCCTAGCCCAGTGGTCGATAAACTACAGCTCGCGAGCCACATGCGGCTCTTTGGCCCCTTGAGTGTGGCTCTTCCACAAAATATCGACTTCTGCACATGGGCCACGAAGTTTCAATCGCACTGTATGTGTGTGCCCGCACATGGTATTTTGTAGAAGAGCCACTCTCAAGGGGCCAAAGAGCCACATGTGGCTCGCGAGCCGCAGTTTGCCAACCACTGCCCTAGCCAATCCTCACTTCTCAACCTCTTTGTCTCTCTTTCTCCATCAATTATTTAGGAATTATTCTGGCCAAATATTCTGAAACTGAAAAGTCAAACTTATCAGAAGATTTTACTATTCCCTACATGGTCTATCTGAAGTCCAGTCCAGAGCCCTGTGTGGGGTCTCTCATTCACCCGGAGTGGGTCCTGACCGCTGCTCACTGCCCCTTACCGTAAGTATCCTTTTGCTCTTGGAAACCAGGAGGGATATATTTAAACAAAAGTAGGTCTGATGAGGCATTCCAGCCAGTTTTAATGATATCTTGGGGAATTTAGAGGAACCCAGGAAGAGGAAAGATCTTCTTTCCATGGGGAAAATCATACACATTTATCAGTTTAAGAGGAGGTCGATAGGAAGGTGTCAAAAGACTCTTTCCCATGGAGAACAAATAATATGCTTTCATTCAATGTATTTATTTAACATTTACCATTTGCCTGGGACTGCTTAATGCACTGAGAAAACTGGAAGGGAATTAGATGGCAATAAATTTTCCCTCATAGATCTTACATTCTGATAGAGGAAGTAAGCCAAAATAAATAAATGGCCAAAAAGAAAACATAAAAAGAGTGGCAAGCTGTAATAAGCAAGAATGCTTTAGTTAGGTGGTCATGTGAGGCATCTTTGAAGAGATGAAACCCACAGGGATGAAGAGGAGGCAGCCAAGTAAATAAAGGCTGGGGAGTAGAGTGTCTGATGTAGTAAAGGTATTTAAGAGACCAGTTGTTAGCTGAGTGTAATGAGGATAGGGGATGTTCAAAAAAAATGAGGGTAAAGTGTTTGGCAGGCCATGTGATACAGGAGAAGGGCAAGAGTGCACTGCACAATATAATGCTATTCCTTATAATTCTCAGAGTCTCTGTTGTAATTGGGTCAGAATGTGTTGTGTGCTTGGGACCTATTCAGAGTTTCATGGGTACACAAGGGTCATTTCAAACTCAGAATTCTCAGCGACCTGGTTATTTAAGACAATCCACTAGAAAACAGATTGAACCCTTGATCTGAACTTTATAAGAAATACAAAGGAAATAAAGACAGTTCATCTCCTTTAGGTACTGGAGTTGGAAATGCTGATATTTTTTTCTCAGCCACATCTAATGCATGAAGTGTCCTTAGCAGGGAATGGCTTATATCTGGTGCATGACTGGATTTCTGGCATTGCAAGAGAGTGGGTTTGAATTAGTCCAGGGAGTATAATGGAAAATGATAAATGCGAGTCCTAAGAGTCTTGTGACTCTATGATCAATGTAGGTGGCACATGGTAAATATAATATCTGTGAAAGGAGCTTGGGAAGAGCCTAAGAATATCTAGAAACAAACGATATAATATGCTTGCTCAAGAGTTGCTTGAGACAGATGGACTGTGGTGCCAACTCTGTTACCTGATCATTCAAATGATTCAAATCATCATCATCATCCTCACAACAACTAGATTGTACAGGCATGATCTAGGAGGCAGATACCATGCCAGATACCAAGCATTTATTATATACATTGACTCTAAAACGACAATCCTGTAGACTATTGTTATCACTATTTTACAGACTAAGGCAGGTCACTTCAGTTCTCAGGTCTAAGAGGTAAAATTAAGATGATTGTAGAAAGTCACCTCTGACATTTCTTGCAGTTCTGACATTCTGTGACCCTGTTCTTTTCCACCTCTCTGCCCTCTTTTTTCCAAAGAGTTAAAATTCGATTGGGAGTTCATCAACCCAGCGTCAAACATAAGAAAGAGCAGATACGGAATAACACATTGACCATGCCCTACCCCGAATTCAATGCACAAACTTTGGAAAATGACCTGATGATGATAAAACTGTCCAAGGCTGCTGTGCTCAACACCTATGTGGGAACCATAGCCATAGCTTTGGAATCTTTATCAACTAATGATTCCTGCTTTATCCCAACCTGGAGTTGGAATGACTATAAAAACTGTAAGTGTTCGACTGTGTTCTTTGAGCTGGGGAAAACATAGAGGGATATACTTAAAGGAAACAGGGCCTATGAGGTAATTAATGGTCTTGATCTTAGAGAGATTGCTTTCGGGATCTAATAATACCAAGATTAGAGGCCAAAAGATAAAAATCAAAGAGACTGATAAAGGGCATAAGACATCAACAAATGAAGCAGGCAGTTATTACTCCATCTGTAGAACCAAGATCCCAGGAACTGAATTTAAACAAAGGTGGGTTAATATATTATATTACTCTAAAGACAATATCAAGGCACGTTGTAGGAGGGTGGCTTGCTGTCTCATGGACAGCTACTGAAAGTCCAGCAAGCAATTAATGAGACAGCAGTGGGAAAACCATAACAAAACGTGTGCTATAGGAAGGCAACCGAGGCTGCTTCCCACACCCAACCATGGACAAACAACCTATCTTGATGGTGATTCACTCAAGTGGACCTGAAGGGGTAAGTAGTGGTTGAGAGAACCCTCTCTTCTGTCACCGGAGCTGTTTCAATGAAGAGAGTACTACTCTTAGACCTACTGCTCCATCTAATAGTTCCCACGTAGGGGTGGAGACTAGGAGGGTGCATAGGAGTTCATTATTATGACATGCTCTGGGTGTCTCTGAGTGTGTCTCTGGCCTGGCACGCATTGGAAAAATTGCCACAACCCATGTTGCAGGCACACATCCCTCTCCCTTCTGAGCTCTGCAGGATCACATCTTATCAAGGGCATTTTATGAAGAAAGTTGCTTTCTTATACATTTGTTGGTCCTTGGTGGTTTTTACTTCATATGGCTGCTAATAACCATTCTGTTCTCTTTAAGTATTGTCAAGGGATAATGGAATCAATATTCAATATCTAAAATGAAATGATAAAGCTAAATTTATGGCTTATTATAGTTAGGAAGAGCAATGCTGAGCAGGCACAGTCTTGCTGAGCAGATCAGAGTACTGGGCTTTTGGTGGGGTGGTTGTTGGAAGCTTTCTGGACAGGGATTGGAAGACTTTCAGAGGCTTAAGAGAGTTGACATCATCTGTAGCAGCATGGTTACTTGAGTGAGGTTGTTGATTGGTTGGCACTCTGAGGCATGTCTTTTGGAGGCGGCTCTAATTGGCTGCCTTTAAAAGTGACACTGATTGATTAGCTTGCCAAAACTGTGTCCACTGAGGCAAATTGTCATGGATATTAATCAGGTTTAAACCCCACTGGTGGCTACAGAACAATCCATCTGTTCTGTAAAAACAAAAAGTGAGAACTTTAAAAATCATTCTGTTTTGTAAAAACAAATAAAAGTAGGAACTTTTATATTCATGATATTTGACATCTTCATTTTCAATTTAGAAGCAACATTCCTGGGAATCTAAGTAAGTACATTTTCTGAACAAATAAACATTTATGATTTTTATCTTTGACTTTATAAGTCTTATCCAAAGTAATTACATCACATTTTACAAAAGCAATTTATTACATACCATTTGAAAACAAAATAAAACTATATGAAGTTTTTATCTCATAGGCTCTGCAGGTCAGGAACACGATGAGAAACTAATTCTATAAGCTCTCTGGTGCAAGGCTCCCAATAGCTATTCACTGTTTCATGTAACAAGATTACTTTCATTTCGTTTGTTCTACGTATTGCAATTCAATTCCCATTAAAATTTAAAACTGAACGTAACTTCTCTCTCTTCTGACCCAACACTTTCTGGTCTAATACTTTAGGACATTAGATTGGATACACTCCATGAGAAAAATCCTGCTCTATAAATAACACTAGGCTTAGCTTAAACAATGTTTAGTCAATTTTTGTTTTCTTGCTATTTATTACCAAAGATTAAAATTATATAATATCTTGGTTAGAGTCCTTGCATCCTGAGTTTGGCAGGATAGTAACAGTTTGGCTGTAGTAGAGATATAGTAGGAGAATAATATAACTACTTAGGGGAAATATGTGTGTATATTTTACACATATACACACATACACATAAATAATCCATTTATAAATAAACATTTAAAAATGGTTTTAAACATATTAAAAATAGTTTTCTCCCTTTATGAATAAGTTTAAAGAAGATGAAGTAGGTGCCAAAAAGCAAGTTTTCTTGGAGACAGTTTTTGTGTCCATCTCTTCTCATGATCACATAATTTTCTCATGAGTTTTCAAAGGTTTCTAATGTATGCATAGTGGAGAGAGAACCACAGACCTGATGTCTGATGTAAGGAGGATTTAATGCTCTGAATCCACTGCTCTAACACAGAGACACTGAATAAGGAATGCTGAGAAGGATGGAATGTTCACTACTGGCAATGAATATTCTCAGGGATCAATGCATTTACAAAATTGGTGATGATCACAAGAGTATATGTGATAAGGACAGTAACACTGGACTTGATTTCTCTTCTCTTTCCCTCAGTGAGTGACCCTGACATCCTAATTTGGACAAATCAACATTCTCTTCCCTTCCATAAGTGTAACTTTATGCTAGGTGACAGAATGACAGTCAACATCATGTGTGTGGGACAACCTCTGGAAACCATATCTGAAATTAAGGTATCTTTCCTTTATCCAGGCAGGAAGATAGCAAGGGGTCTGTGATGAGGACAGGTGATTGTGGGAAAGTAAATGGTACTCATACAAAAGGCCTGAAGTCTCCTCCTCACACACACACAGTTTCTGGGTTTGTCATGAGTCCCCCTTCCCATCTTTTAGAGTAGAAGAGATTCTGGGAAGAACCATTTGTCCTTTCTTCACCTGCTTGCTCTCAGGTTGGGCCAAACTTGACCCAAGAGAGGTGAGACCTATGTGGATATTAAGAGAGGGTTGTTACTTCTCAAGAAAAATGAGTCCATTCCCTTAAATGTCCCTGCTACTATAATGTGCAACTTTTGGGGATTTATTCTTGTTCCATGAGGACTAAGCAACATTGACCTCCTATTCCCTTTCGCTGGCAGGAAGTTTCAGCTGCTCCAGCCATCTGCAATGGGAAATTGCATGGAATCTTGTCCTGGGCAAAAGGAAGTGTCACTATGGGAAGTGAAGGATTTTTCACTGAAATTCATCCCTATGCAAGATGGATCCTAAAAATCATAAACAGCTACTGAGGCTCCTCTGTTCCTCCATCCCCTCAGTGCAACATCTTCATGACACCTACACTGGATCCCCAACTCCTTTGAGCTTTCTTATTCTGGAACAAAATCCAAATAAAAAGCATCCAATTAAAAAATGACATTAAGAACTCATGCTGTGATTCCTGACCTCTATACAATACATCTGTGGATGTATTGACTGTGAGTAGAAAAAAGAAGGAAGTGTATGGGATAACACCCAAATTTCTGACTTGGGCAACTGGGTAGGTGGTGCTTCTCAAAGATAATATAAACAGAACCAATGCTTTCATGTATAAAGGATCAGGAGCATGGACATGAATTAGGAGAAATGAGGCATGTTATTTTGGCATCCTTTGTAGGACATGTAGACCATCATTTCTAACAGACAGCTGGAGACAAAGCTCTGGATCTCAAATGACATCTTGGTATTGAAAGCTAGGGAGACCTATATTTATGGGTAACAGCTGCATACTTTGGTAGAGTTTTGTGCTATTATGAAGAGTTATGATTGGTGCTTAGTCCTCTCGTAGTGGCATATAGTGGGGAGATGTACAGCATCCAAGACCCATTGACCAAGATACCTAAAAATACAGAATTGAGAGGATTCCAAGTAACATGCAAGTTGGGATTCAGAGTTCTTTTTGAGAGGCCATGGAGTTACATGTAGGGAGGGGGGCAATGTGACATGAGCAAAGAGAAACAGAGAGGGTCAGTGAGATGGGGGTAGAGAGAATCATGCCATTGGAGAAAGATACTCTATAAAGAATGAAGAGGTTTAGAGAGCCATCTTATGAGGGAGACAGTGAATCTGTATGACAGTAAGGATTGCAGTGGTAGGTTAGTTCTTGGACATTGATATACTCTGAGCCTTGATAATTTTTATCCCCTACCAAAGTGCTCCCCCAAATAAATCTGCGTTCTGACTAAGACCCACAGCTTTATCCTCTCACATACACAAAAATTATCTCAAATTTGGACACTAGTCAATTTCATTTAACTTTGTTTCTTTATCTTATAATCCTCCTCTAGCAGCCTCATTTCTAGTTGCTCCATGCTTCCTGCTTCTGATTCACTGCCCAACACTTCCTGCTCTGATCACTTTTTATAACTCTGAAATTATGTCTTCAATGCTTATTGGCAATCCTGTATTTTCCCAGTCCACTGTCTGTGTAATTCTCCATAATGGTCATCCTCCTCTCTCCTCTAGCCTCAATTGTCACCTTCAGCAGATGACCTCTGGGAGTAGAGGGCTGGAAAAACCATCAAAAGATACCTCATGCCACTTCCCACCATCCAACCTGCAAACAGTTGTTTTTTTCTTATTCATTTCCCCACCCCCCCCCCCATCCTTCCTGGAAGTGAGGCCCACTATTTTTAGCTTCCTTCTCCACCTTTGATATCTGACTTCCTCATGGACTTGCTTTATTGATTATCTCTCCTTTACCTCATTTTTCAACTCCCTCAATCTATTGACTTCTTCGGTTGCCATTTAAGCAAGATAAAGCCTCACCCATCTAAATTACAGAGCCCAAGGACATTCTCCCTTGATCTACTCCCTCATTGCCTCCTCTGTCTTCTTCATGGGAAGTTCTTGACAATTACTGAAAGTTATGTTTTGTAAAATTCTTCCCTATCTCTATTCATACTCTTCTATGTGATTTGCTCTCTTGTGAGCCCTGGTTCATCTTCCCAGAGATTTCTTCCACTATGTCTTCCTTTGGTTAAATTCTACTCATCCTTCAAGCCTCAAGCATCACTTCCTCAAGGAGGTCTTCTTAACCTTACATGGGAAAACTTCTATGTGTTTCTCTCTCTTTCTTTACTTTCCTCATTGTGACAATCACAGTGGCAAGTCTTATTACACCTGTTTTCCCTATTAGTCTTCATGATCTATGAGAATACAATGCTCATCTCTCTCAACATTAAATCATCAATATCTAATAACAGCACACAATATCCATATGTATGAGTTTTCTATTGCTGCATAAAAGCCTTACAACAAATTGAACAGCTCAAAACATTATCTCACAGTTTCTGTAAGTCAGAAGTCCAGGTAAACCTTATGTGGGTCTTTTCTTTAGGTCTAGGAAGTTTCCAGGGAAGAATTTGTTTCTAAGCTTATTCAGGTGGTTGGCAAAATCCATTCATTATGGTCCTCTGACACAGAACCTTCGCTTTTTTCTGACTATCAACTGAATGCTGCCCTCAAGTCCTTAAGATTGTCCTTAGTACAAAGAGGCCACCCACCCACAGTTCTTTGCCAAGTGGGCTTTCTCAGCATGGCTGCTTGTTTCAAGCCAGTGGGAAGAATCTCTCTTATGCATACTAGCAAGGTGGAAGCATATATATAAGCATAATCATGAGGATGACATCACCTAATTTTTGTCATATTCTATTTGTTAGAAGCAAGTAACAGGTACCCCCCACACTCAAGGGGAGGCAATTGAGGATTATGCAGGGCATAAACATGGGCCTTTGGGTCTGTCTTCCACAATATTCAATAGAATTTTGTTAAATAATGAATGTATTGGCTCCTTATCTTCTACATAGTAAAGACTTCTGACATCTTAAATATGCAAGGCTTATTTAATAAGGCTTTTCAGGACTGAATCCCTGCTGGTCTCTTCATCCAGCTCTTCATACTCCCCCTATAACACTCATAGTTCCACAAACACTCCATGTTATTTCACATGTTCATGCTTTTACAGAAGCCTTTCTTTTTGAATTATTTTTCTCTTCTTTTTATGCCAGACAAGTTCCTTCTTTGTCTCTAAGCCCCAAGTGTAACTCTCGGTATTGCTTTCTTACACACATTGTAGGTTAAAGAGGTGCCCTTAGCACTGTGCTCCAAGGCATTTACTTCCACTTAAAAACATTTCTCCCAAATTTTACTATGAAAAATTTAAATATACAGCAAAGCTGAAAGAATTTTACAGTTTTTACCTATATACCCACCACCTGAATTCCACCATTGAGAAACCCTATTGTTATTAACATCTTGCTTTGATTCAAAACAACTGATGAACCAATATTGATTTATTATTATTAACTAAAGTCCACAGTTTATACATTATGGCTTGTGCTTTATTTTATACACTAGAGGCCCAATGTATGAAATCCATGCAAGAGTAGACCTTCCTTCCCTCCACTGCCAGCAGGCACCTGGGACCCGGGCTTCCCATGCAGCCCCAGCTTTGTCCAGAAGGATGTCCGGTCAATTTAGCATATTACACTTTTATTATTATAGATTGCTATGGGTTTTGACAAAAGCACAGTGTCATGTAGCCACAATTAGAGCACCATACAGAATAATTTTACTGCCCTAAAAATGCCCTGTGCTCCACCTGTTCATCCCTCTCCCTTTCTCCTCAAACTCAGTCAACCACTGATATTTTTACTGTCTCTATAGTTTGCCTTTTCCAAAATGTCATAAATTGGAATCACACAAGCTAAATTTTTAGGCTGGATTCTATCACTTAGTAGTATGCATTTATGTCTTTCATCACTTGACAGCTCATTTTTTAAGAATCACCAAATAAATATCCTATTGTATGAACTGTATGAATGTACCACACTTTGTTCATTCACATATTTAAGGAATTCTTGGTGGCTTCCAAGGTTTGAAACTGCCAAACTAACTCCTAAAGTGGCTGTACCATTTGCATTCCCCCAGCAATGAATGAAAGTTCCTTTTGCTCTACATTCTCACCAACATTTGGTGTTTTTAGTATTTTGCCATTCTGTGAGGTATGTAGTAGTATCTCATTATTGTTTTAATTTGTAATTCCCTAATGACATGTTGAGAATATTTTCATATGCTATGTGCTATCTGTGTATCTTCTTTGTTGTTATGGACTGAATTGTGTCATCCCAAAATGTACTGTTGAAGTCCCAAAACCCCAGTATGACTGTATTAGGAGATAGGGGCTACAGGAACTAATTAAAGTGAAATGAGGTCATAAGGGATCAGGCACTAATCTGATAGGATCAGTGTCCTTATAAAACTAAACAACCAGAGACATGGCTCAGAATTTCTCCCTCTGTGCATTCATGCAGAGGAAAGGCCACGGTGAAAAGACTCCTGTACACAAGCCAAAAAGTGAGCTCTCATCAGACATTGAACTTGCGCAACTTAATCACGAACTTCTAGTCTCCAGAGCTGTGAGAAAATAAAGGTCTGTTGCTTAAGTCACACAGCCTGTGGTATTTTGTTATGGCAGCCTGAGCAGACATTTGGTAAGGTGTTTGTTCAAATATTTGACCCCCCTTTTTAATCGGGCTGTTTGTTTCCTTATTGTTGAGTTTTAAGATTTCCTTATACATTTGACATGAATGATTTAACAGATAGGTGTTTTGAAAATTTTCCCACCTAGACAGTGGTATAGATTTTTAGCTCTGAATACATTGTTTTGTAATTGCCTTTTATTTTATTTTTTAAATATATTTTATTGATTTTTTACAGAGAGGAAGGGAGAGAGACAGAGAGAAACATCGATGAGAGAGAAACATCCATCAGCTGCCTCCTGCACATCCCCCACTGGGGATGCGCCCACAACCCAGGTACATGCCCTTGACCGGAATCGAACCTGGGACCCTTCAGTCCGCAGGCTGACACTCTATCCACTGAGCCAAACCGGCTTCAGCTGTAATTGCCTTTTAATGTCCCTATCATTCCACTAGCCTAAAAGCTCTTCGAAGGCAGAAAGTGTCTTCACATTTAGGCAAATTCAACAGTAAGCACAGAGCCTAGCACGAGTCAGATGCATAATATAAATTATGGGCTGGCTGGTTGAATAAATAAATGGGTGAGAAGTGACATGAAGGAAAGGGCTGATATACCTGAGGAGGTATTTAATGTCAGGCAGAGGGGTTGATGTCAGCACAAAGTGCTGGGTTATAGCCACTGGAGATGAATGTCAACGGCACACAAACAGGGGCTAGCATCACATAGATGGGTGGGGCCAGTATCCTGCATGTAGTTCAGAGAGGGATATGATTTCAGAGTTTGACAAAGGAGGGACCAGAGAGGAGGATGCTATGGATACACTGTAAGCTTCAACATCTCTCAGATTAGGTACTTTTTAATATGATGGAGAACAAAACGCTGATCTATTCTCTACACCTGTTCTCTGTTCTTCTCCTCTAACACTTGATACCACCACCTACTCTGACTGATAAGCACTTCTTCTGGAACTGAATCCTGCCATTGAAAGAATTAAGATGATAATTTTTCCCAACCCTCTCTTGTCTTATCTTATTTAGTCCTTTATTCTCTCTCTCTCTCTCTCTCTTCTCTTCATCTTTTCCAGAGACTCTGAGTTGAACTTCATCCTCTGAAAAGATTTTTGACATCATTATGAAGTTTATCCTCTTCTGGGTGATCTTGAATCTGCCTTGTGAGTGTTGGCACCTTTTTTTTACTTGCCAAAGATTAAGTCCTGGGGGAGCATGAAAGGTGGATAAAGATAGGAACAACATTTCAGATTACAAGAGTAGGCTTGATTCCCTCTCCCTCGCTGCTGCCACCATCCCCACCAGGTTTCCTCCTGTGACAGTGCCTGTCTGCCTCACCTCAGGTTGACTGTTATATGCTTTTGGGGGAGGTATGGACATTGGAACCCCAATACCAGAACTGCTCCTAAGGAACAGTGAGAGCTGACCCTGAACCTGTCTAGAACAGGATTGATTTTGGTATGAGGTCTTGTCGGGGCATGGTTCCAATATTCAGGCAAAAACCCTGGAGGTAATCATAAATCCTCTTTCTCTCACATGCCACATTCAATCTGTTTGGAAAATTGTGCTGACTACATCTTCTAAACAAATCTGAATCCAATGATATCTTATCACCTCCACTGCTCACCATGGGCCAAGTCACCATCTCTTGCTTGGATTATCAAATGATTCTCCTAATAGGCCTCTCTGCTTTATACTCCTACAGTCAACACTTCTCCATAAGGAAACTATCACCACTCATTCTTCACACATCACACATCCCATTTCACTCAGAGACAAGTCCACATCCTATAAAGCTCTGCATCACTTCTTTGGCCTCTCTTGTTTCCTGCTCTTGTCCCCCTCACTCACCATGCCAGCCACATTGGCCTCTGTTGTTGCTCCTTAAACAGGCATTAGGACGCTTCTCCAGCTGTTTCCTCTGCCTGAATCCTGTTCCCAGATATCTGATTATCTCCCTCCCCCAGCTTCATTTTACTGTTCATCCCTCATGTCCATAAGATTTACCCTGACTACTGATGTAATACTGCACAGTGCCTCCAACACACACACACACACACACACACACACACACACACACACAACCTGCTACTTCCTTCCCCTCTTTCCTTGTTCTACTTTTGTTCCAAAGCACTAATCACCATCTAACACACTGTCTCATTTATTGTGTATTATGTTTGTTATTACTGAATGTCTCCACTCATTAGAATGTATAAGAGCAGAAATATTTCTCTGTATTTTTCACTATATAGCCCAAGCACCTCAAACAGCCTGGTTTTCTTTTTGAATGAATGGGTGATTTCCCCTCCTTAGACTCTGTTAGTATTTGGTCTGTTCTTTAAATGGCTCATATCGTTTTTCCTTACATTGCTGTTGGGAGGACGGGATGAGATTGGTCAAAGCATTCTAAAACTGATAAAAATAGTGAAGTTCTTTAAGCGTTAATTTAACATATGTCCACTAAATTGTGGAAGGTATTTGAGAAAGCCTGTGTTTTCATTGGAACAATACGTACTGATGACTGAAAGGGAAAACACCTTTTATCTTTTGAAACAAATATGTTTCTATCATCTATAATAATAAAAGCATAATATGCAAATCGACTGAATGACCGAACATCAGAACGACTGTCCAGATGACCTTCTAGAAGATCACGCTATGACACACACTGGTGCCAGGCCAGCCAAGGCGGGTGCTATGTGATTGGTTGGGGGGGCCTGCCATCACCCCATGATTGCCCCACAGAGGGAGGCCCAGGCCACTGGCCAACGACATTGTAGCAGGTGTGTGGGGCCAGCCAGCGATCGTCCCACAGAGGGAGGCCAAAGCCAACCAAGCAATTGCACCCCATGCGTGTTGCCCGCAGTGGGAGGCAACTGGTAGCAGGGGATGGGGAGGGGACAGCACCACACAAATGGCAAACAGTGGCAGTGGTGGGGCCAGCTGCTGGCAGCCGGCAGCTGGGGGGAAAGAAAGCCCTGATAGGCCCTGATCACCAGCCAGGCCTAGGGACCCTACCCAAGGGGTCCCAGATTGCAAGAGGGTGCAGGCCGAGCTGAGGGACATCCCTCTCCCCCCTGCACAAATTTCGTGCACCAGGCCTCTAGTTTTCTTAATATTCTACAACAAAGTAAGCCAGATTACAAATTAAGCTTACAGTTGAAGATACTGGAGAGAAGGATAGGGAAATTTGGGTCTATTAAGGAATTTTCCTTTGTTTTTTCAAGTGATCTCTGAAAAACAGTCTTAGAATTTCCTGTCTATGCTTCTCTTTCCAGGTGCTTTGGCCTATGACCCAGATTACATACATGACATCACTCCCCCCTATTTGGTCTATTTGAAATCTGATTACTTGCCCTGCACTGGAGTTCTGATCCACCCCCTGTGGGTGATTACAGCTTCAAGCTGCAACTTACTGTGAGTAATAAGCCCCCAATGACCCTCTATTCTTGGGGTGCTCAGGTTGGGAACAGGACCCTGCCTGGGTCTGATTAATTAAATGGGATTTAGGGAGGCCTTCTGCGGATGTTCAGTAATAGAGAAATAAGTCTGTGGGGAGGAGCTAATAAAGGGCCAGAAGGATGGATAAGCCATCTCTGTTAAGTCCTCTCAAGAACACCCATATTGTTCCAGGAATCTTAAGGTGGTATTGGGGGTTACAAACCCATCAAGCCTCACTGAACAAGATGTACAAGTGGTTGGCTATTCGAAGATGATTAATCATCCGTACTTCTCAATCGCTTCTATTGAGAATAACCTAATGTTGATCAAGTTGGAAAGATACATTGAAGTCAATGACTACGTGAAACTGGTCAGCCTGCCCAAAGAACCTCCCAGCGAAAACACCATGTGCATGGTCTCCACCTGGGCTTACAACACATGTGACATCTGTGAGTGACCCTAAGATCATCTCTCAGGATCAGACATGCTTCTATCTCTTCTCTACTCTTGGCTTCTATGATTTTCCCAGTTCTTTCTTTCAAACTCTTTATGCCTCTGTTTTATCTCCTTTACCCTCTCCCTATGCCTCACTTAAGGAGTTCTTCAAGCCTTTTCCTCCACTGTATCTTTCTATCATCTTTGCTTTCACATAAAATAGAAGTGGTGTTGGTGGAAAGAAGACAGTTGTATTCTGGTGCTATTTTGCTATGTGATAATGGGCCACTTTACCATGGACCCTCAATTTTCTAAACTCTAAAATGTGGCACAACCTGTATTAGATGTTTTCAACTATTCCAGGCAATCAAGAAAATTATCTTTAAATATCATGAAATAATACTTACGTATTAAACATAAAGTGCATACATGATATTTTGCTTAATCAGGCAGACCTTCTTTATGCAAGATTGTGATAGACATAAATAATGAAAAGTTTAAGAAAAATATTTCTGAAACATTTTGAACTGGTGATATTCTGAACATTCTCTCATGTATTCAGCAAATCAAAAAGTGACTCTCATGATTTTATAAGTAAAAGTCTCTATATGTAATTTGAAACCACTGAACTACATGTTCTAACTCAGCTTTCTTCTATGTCACATTTTTCAGATTCCATTAAAAGAAAACACACACAACTTTGAGTACGTTAATACAGCTTTCTCTTGTCTAAGTTTTGTGCCTGTCTACTGCCTATCCCATTCCAAAATTTTCATGCAAATTCTATCAACTGTTCGTAGCTATGAACCAAGGTAGTGAATACTGGGGAAGGGGGGAAACTGATTAAGTATAAGGAAAACAGAACTATGATGTTGTCCCTTAGGAAAAACTATTGATTGAATTTTATTCATGAGTAACTTATTTGAGTATATTTAATATACATCAGACACTAGACACCATAGTATGGAAGGAGAGTCATTTTCAACAAGCCTGTCAGATTACTTTCATCTGCCCACTGCTAGTTTTTTTCTAGAAGCAAGAGGTGACTATACACTTATCCTAGTAATCCTGCCATCACTGCAGCCTTTTTAACTGCCCTTCAGTCAAGACCTTCACACTTTGGGCTACATTTTCTTGAATATATTAAAAAGTAGAAATTCTTATTTCCCCGGCTTTATTGAGGTATAATTAACAGATAAACACCTCATATATTGAAGGTATATAATACCATGTTTTGATATATATATATATCAATATATATATATATATATATCAATATATATA
>NW_005871189.1:1471887-1497723 GCF_000147115.1 Myotis lucifugus | reverse complement strand
AGTGATGCCCCAATCAAGCTAACTATGCATACCTCATATATTTACTCTGTGTGTGTGTGTGTGTGTGTGTGTGTTGAGAGCATTTAATATCTATGCTCTTAGAGAATTTCAAATACACAAAAATATAATATTATATACTACAGTCACCATGCTGTGTATTAAATCCCCAGAACTTCTTCATCTTATAACTGAAAGTTTATACCCTTTGGTCAACATACCTCCATATGCCCCACCTCAAGCCTCAGCAACTGCCATTCTAGTCTGTTTCCATGAGTTCAGCTGGTTTATATTCCACACTTAGGGGAGATCATACAGTATTTGGATTTCTGTGTCTAGCTTATTTCACTTATTATAATGTCCTCTAGGCAAATAGAAATTCTTTGAGAGTCAATTTGAGTTTTGGAAATAGGCAAATTCCAT
The DNA here is from genome assembly GCF_000147115.1 of Myotis lucifugus. NCBI lineage: Eukaryota > Metazoa > Chordata > Mammalia > Chiroptera > Vespertilionidae > Myotis > Myotis lucifugus. The sequence continues at coordinate 1,497,303 of NW_005871189.1, read as the reverse complement.
GTGGTGAACAGTATGTCTGATTCATTTTGGTTGCCAAAGAGCAGTGACTTACAAAAAACAGTGCGGTTTATTTTTATCTGGCTCATGAAGTAGTGAAGTAAGCATTTTTAAAAAATTCTTCCCCATTTATGCAATATGCTGTATACCTTGAAACTAATACAAAATAATATTTATTGTCAACTGCAATTAAAAATATTCTTTAAATTTTTAAAAAATGCATTCCCAGAAGAAATGCTGAGCCATGCCATTATTGCTGGACTGGAAAATAAAACAAAGAACCTCAAACATTTTCTTTTCAAGAATGAATATACCATTTCTAAATAAAGGAATTCAAATAAACACAATCCCATTAGAAAAACAAAATGTCAAAATAAACTACTTTTCCCAATGAAAACTCCTTGACAAGAATACCTAACATAAATATTAATATTACTTTGTTCTTGTTTATCTCATTTTGTTGCACTGAAAATAACCCCATAAAAACTTTGTCATGAGTCTGCACAGTCCATAGTATTTGTGAACCATTGATATAAAAGAAATAACTTGAATTAGAAATCAAGAAACCCACTTTTAAGTTCTTTTAAGACACACTTTTAAGTTCTCATGTTATGGGTTTAAGAAAATCACTTTTTGACTTAATTTTGTGAGCATATACTGGATTTTTTTATCTGACAACTGAAAAACTAAGCATAGAGCTCTCTAAATTCCTTTAAGCTCAAAATAGACATATAGTTTAAGGGTACAAACTTGCAATTAGTAGATAAACAAGTCCTGGAAATGACTATAAACAACAATACTGTATTACAACCTAACTTGCTAAGAGACTAGATCTTAATTATTCCCACCACACACAAAAAGAGAAATTATAATTACGTGACGTGATACTGAGTCTAACTATTGCTACAATGGCAATCATATTACACTACATAAACGTATCAAATCAACATGTACACCTTAAATGTACACAACATTGCAAGTAAAATATATTTTAATAAATTAAAAAGGAGTCAGTGACAAATGTAAAATATGGGACAAATAAAAAATATGAAAGCTAAATAAATAAATAAATAAAACTTAATTTCACGGGATACTCTAAATCTTTAATTTTCCAGAAAATTTTTAAAGTAATTTGTTTCATTTCATTGCAGAGATCAACTTCCAAGGGTTTATTCTATTTTGTAAGGAGATAGACAGTTGTATCATGAGAAATTGTTAATCTGCTACTTTCCTGTTGTCCTAGCTGCCACAGTTCTGATTTCTCTCAGTATTTAGCCTCTCTTTCTTTCTGCTGGGAGAAGAGGAAATATGTTGAAGAGGAGGGAAAGAAGAGAAGGTTTGGTATCTGAGGATGTTTTACTTCTCTCTTTCCTATAGCCAAGGACCCTGACTCATTGCAGAATGTGAACATCTCTGTCATCTCCAAGACTAATTGCCGCAATGCCTATAAAAGCTATGACATCACAAAAAGTATGCTGTGCTTGGGCATTGTGCCAGGAAGAAGGCGGCCCTGCAAGGTAAGCTCCTCTCAATACCTTCCTGTTCCCATTTTGTTCCCGTGCCTTTTGCCAGAAAGATAACCCAGTTTCCTTTTTCCTGGCAGGAAGTCACGGCTGCCCCGGCAGTCTGCAATGGGATACTTCAAGGAATCCTCACTTTTACTGATGGATGTGTTTTGAGAGCTGATGTTGGCATCTATACCAGAATCTTTAACTACGTACCCTGGATTGAAAATACAATCCGAAACAACTGAGCTCCCTCGGCAGGAATTCTGGACCATCTGACACAACCTGTAGCCATGTCCAGCCTCACAAGCAAATCTAAATAGACTCCTTGGGTTCCATCCTGCATACCTGTCTCATTTCTATCCAACAGAGGTGACTTGTGCATACCTGTACTGTGATTATATGCAACAACCCTTCTACTTCCCCTTTCAATGAAGATGGCAAACTCAGTTCCCCTTAGACAGTTAAAGTTTATGAAATGGGGATGGTGTTCTCTCTAACAATTGACTTATTGTAGAAAAAAAAGCCACTCTATAGCCAATTGGGGTGACAAAATGCCTACTACTTGCACTGAATTAATCATGTGCAACTTACATATGCCAGTTGGGAAAAGGAAGCCTGACAAGAAGTGAGCTCAATAGAAGTACAGGTCAGAGGAAAGGGTTTAGGGAGGGGGGCTCTGGGAGGTATTGCACTTTGTTTCTCCTTGTCCATCCAACTCTCAACACCAGGCATAGATTCTGATTCTTCATTCTGCAGGATTCTGCATATGGACTTGAGCCATGAGAGGTTAACACAAAGGCTGACCGTGGCTTAATGACATAAGAAGTTACATCAGTAAATCTTGTCCTCTCTAAGTGTCTAAAACCTCTGTAGCAGTGAAGCCTAGCTTGTTGAAAAGCAACACTTTGTATATGGATTATTAAGTGCAATTGTGAGAGCTTCACCTTTGTATAAGTTATTAACTAAAATTTTAGCTTTGGTAGAAATAGATAGTTTTTGCAGGCAAATAGAGATTTCTCCCAGCTTGAAATGGTGCTAAGATTTCAATAGGTCATACTGATGTCTTATAAGTTCAGATTATTCTAGATGATGAAGCATATGTTAAGGGCACTGAATTCCATGGGCATCAGCTTGCTGTATGATCACTATCATTGTAAGGTGACTTCCTCAGTTGAAAAATATATTCCCTTTTTGTGTGGAATACATATACTATTCAAGGATGGTGGGGCTGGGAATGATGATAAGGGAAAGAAAATCCAAATCTAGAATATGTCATTTTCTGTGTGAACAAAGAGCATAATGCAAGGGGCCCACCTACTACCACCTGGCTGGTGGGATACCTGGAGTACAGTAATAGATCAGGGCTGAGGTTGGTCGCTGACACTGGCCAATGGGGTCTTCAGCAGTGGTGGCAACCAGGTGAGCCTGGCAAGAAGTCCCTGCATATGTCCCTTGTGGTCCCATTGTTCCCTTTGTTTATAAAGCAATTAAGAAACACACTTGGAAGAATGAGACAGAATTTCAGAGCAGACCAACTTGTCCATCTGATTATGAAAGTCTTTGCAAGTGAGAGCATTCTGGTGAGAATTCCCATTGGATACAATTATCCTCCTGCTCAAGCTGACCCTGGAAATCCATACTACATAATCCTTTCCCAAGCATTTCCTCCACCATGCTCCTTCTGAGCACCTGCCACTCCAAGAAATGCATATACATTTGACCTCAAGAAAGAGAACAACTAGATATGTTGATTAAATTTCTGTCTCCTGAGAAGATTTCTGTTATCTTATTTTCTTCAGGGCATCCCTCTGAGAGGTTTTAATATCACAAAAGTACCCATGCAGTTGGTAGCAATATATTAAACAGAACCATGTGTAAACGAGGTGAAGTCTTTTCAGTTCACTGAGGGAATAACATAATCCACTCAATCACAAAGCAAGTACTGTTTGTTAAATATAATATTAAATGTCAATTCCAATTGAAAAAATATATAAAAAATTTAAAAACAAAACATTCCCTGATTGGATCACAAAGCAAAAACAAATGATTAACAATGGACTAAAAGGTATGTTAGTAAAACAACAAAAAATATTGTTTGAACACCTAGCATCCATCAGTCTAGGAGGGCTAGTTTAAGTACCATGGAACCAAGGGCCTAGCCAATGGTATTAACCTCAGTTTATGGTACAAGTGAGCGGAACTGCATCTGGGGAATCTCCGGGTAGGTTTCAGGGACTGAGGTAAAAGGGAAGCCATCAGATCAATGGGGGCTTCCATCACTCCAGCCAGAGACGCTCGGATGCAGTTGTTTCAAGAGCTACCAGCAAAGGGCCTCAACTTATCTTTAAAAGCTGGTTGCCCAGGGCCTGCCATCTGCTCTGTATTTAATAGCCTCTTGGTGGCCAAGGACCTCCCAGTGACCCTGTTCTCAAACAGGGGTACCCTTCCTGGAGGACTGAGAGGACACAGGTATCACAATGTTTCTATGACTCTGAGCCGGGCTCTGCGCTGGGCTCTAGACCTCCTCCTGTTACTGCCTTCCTCTAGAGCCCAGCAGGTTTTCACCATACACCTGAGAGGAGGCTGAGAGAGGACCAACACCTGTGAAGGATCATAGGCCCCTGTCTGTGCAGAGCTCGGAGGAGAAGTGTGTGCCAATGGCGCCCCCTGGTGGAAAAAACTCCTCTCTATATACAAGTGCTGAGGAAAGGTGCCTGGCAGCCCCTGGGCACCACAACCACCCACTCCTCCTTTAGAGACTGAGGTACCTTTGACATGCCTTCTCTTCACTCACTCCCACCTGCACCCAGTTACCTGCTCACTCGGGATGCAGCAGCTCCGAACTAGAAGCAGAGTGGCTCAGCTACTACAGCCCAGCCTGCCTCCTGTCTTTGCAGAGGCCTAAGGACCTGGCCTCTCCCATAATGCACCTCCCAGCGGTGGTTCGGGATGCTTGCTGGGGTCTGGCCTCCTAGCCCTGCCCTGCTCTGACTCCAGGTGCAGACCTGGCTCTCAGCCATGGCTTTTTAAAAGGTGAGTATTGGGTAAGCCCTCCACAGTGGATTCCAGATCGCGGTCCTCTCTAGTATCTCACTTTTAAAACGATCAAGCTGAGATTGGGGTGTGAGGAGCTGAGGTTGTGGTGTGCACTGAGAATGGGGATCTAATTGGAAAGTGGGTGTTTACTTATTCCAGGGGTGTGAGTGGCAGGTCCACAGATGGATACATTCATCCTCCCCTTTTCTGAGATCCCAAAGTCCTCCAGGTCTTTATCGAGCACCCTTGTGAGCCTTGAGACTGGTAATAAAATGCAATGTGCTTTTTCTGTGGGCTGGAGCTAATGCTAATTAGAGCTTCCTGTCTACCTGTGACTTATGCTTAGTCCTCTCAGAGGCCCTCTGAGCTGAGTAGAGTTGCTCTCTGTACTTTACAGACACAGAAACTGCCTTTCAGGGAGATGCAGTCTTCCCCGAAGCTCACAGGCAGCAAAGCCACGGTCTGCAGGTGGTCCATCGCTGTGCTACACAGGCAGCGTTCATCAGCTGTAAAGAGGCCAGAAGGGAGGATCTGGGGCGGGGACAAGCAGGCTTGAGGTGCTGTCGGGCAGAGGAGGAGGAGATTGGGTCCCTGGGTGGGAACTGAGGGTGGTTTTTATTCATCTGTCTAAGGAGGGTTTCTCACTGTGTCTTTGCTGCAGGTGCAGTACAGGGTTCTGCGCTGGGTCACATTGGCCACCTGCAGCCTCAGCTCCTTGTCATCGACCCGTGTGACCTGGTAATCCGCTCCAGGAAGGGATACGACCTCCTTGTCCCCAGAAAACCGCAGACTGGCCAGCACCTGGAGTTGCCCCTGGAGATCCTGTTGGTACCAGCTCATCCAGGGGTACTGGGCATCCCTCAGGAAGCAGCTCAGGGTTTCAGCCTGTCCCCGACGTACCAGGGCCCACCTGGGCCTTTGCTCCACCAAGCTCGCATTGGTACCTGAAATACACAGACAGGACAGGCTGGAGCTCCTGGGGGTGAAGGTCACCCCAGAAATAACTAGGACAGGCAGATCCTGAAGAGGAGGTCCCATGAGCGGTATTGATAGGAGACACCTGGGGACAGAAAGGATACTTTCTCAGGGCAAGAGGCTATGCCTGGGGGTGTCTGGGCCAGGCTGGGATCCAGCTGCAAAACTTTCTGTGCCTCCTGGTGCCCCAGTGACCCAACTCTCTTTCCCTCCATCAACCCACTGAGTGGCTCTCTCCTCCTGGTATCTGACCTGTGCTCAGGGCAGCCATGAGCACCCAGCCCCACAGAAGGGAAAGTGATGCCATTCCCTGGCCCCTGGGGTCCTCTCTGACAGGGCAGTGGGTCAGGGGGCGGTGGGACAGGGCCAGCCAGGCAGGAGCACAGGACCCTGGCCTGTAAGGGGGCAAAGAGTGGCTGACACTCTCTGGGCCTGAAACTCAAAAGGGAGTGGCTTTTCCAGGAAACACAATGTCTTTCTTATCTTCTCACTGAAGCTCAAACCACAAACTGGAGAGCAGTTCCTACGTCTGGCACCAACCCCCACTCCCACACATGCATGCACACGTCCCCACGGTCACTGGGGGTCTTCACTCACTGGCCCGGAACCCCCTCCTGTGTCCCAGAGTGTCCTAGAACGGTGCTTCTGAACTTTGCCTCAAATCTTTGCAAGGAATTAAAATACCTCAGTGCAACCAAAGGACCTTGGAGATTAAACAAGGACTTCCCTCCTCCCCCGTATATGGGCAGAGGCTGCTGCGAGGCCACACTGGGCCTTAGACAACAGAACCTCATCTCCAGTTACCTGTGTTTCCCTCTGTAAGGGGGAATACAAACTCAACATCAGAGCTTAATTCTCCCGGTTAAAAGTAACAAAAGAGACTTCCCTCTCCTCCATTTTCTGAGAGCATTTACTTTAGAACACTTATAAGTTCTTTCTCTGTCTCTTTGAAATGTATGTAAATCTTTTTAAAAGCTAAGCAATTCTTGCCAGGGTCAAGACCCAGAGATGCCTTTCTCAAAGACCTGCAAGCATCTCTTTGAAATATAACCATCAAGGAGAATGAGCCTAAACTCAATTTAGAGCAGACGTCTCACTCGAAGCTGCAAATAACTGTAGTAAAGATATGCCAGGTTTATTTTTTCTTTGGATAAAAGCAATTAGCAAACACAGAGGGACATCCTGGTTACCGAGGGACTCTAGGATGAACTACAGATTAGCAAAGGGTCCTATCAAGTCCTCTCATTTGAGGGCCAGTCATTGCTTGTCTTGGGAACATGTATGTAATGGTTTGTGCTGGCCTATATAAAAGGCTAAGATTTCTTTGTCTTGGCGATCTCTGAAAGAAATGCCTAGCATGTGTCACCTTCTGATTTAATGCTTATTCAATAATAAAAGTGTTTTCTCTTTCTTCTGCCTTTGTGACAAGATTTTCTGAATTGGGAGGAGATTTTTGTCTTTAATTATGTTTTCCCAATGATTCATAGTGCTGCCATTACCTAACAGTGTGATTTGGGGCCTCGGTTTCTCCATCTGTAAAATGGAAATAATAATGAAAGTGATTTCATAGGGATAAATGGATTAGTATATGGAAAATTCAGAGTAAAGCTTGGCACAGAGTAAGCACTTTGTACAGTGGACTTTTATGCAATGGCAAATTTCAAATTCAATTAAAATATGATAGAATTAATAGTAGCTTTTATCTTTCTCTAATCATCTATCCTTAATCAACAGAGATTAAAATCACAAGTTCTCCTAACTTTTTAGCATTAAGAGGCCTCATTTTTTAGAAAGTTTAGAAACCAATGATCTGGCAAATTAGATTTAAAATAAGGCCCCATATCGACCATCTCTCCAACCTCAGCATTTTACAGACAACAGTATGGAGAAGCAGAGGGGTTTAGCAGTCGAACCTCACTATTTCAAGACTTGAAACTGCACAATATTCTAGTTAATGTTCTAAGTGGGTGTCTGCCCATCACAGACACTCGATAAATGATGGAGGGAACTAGAGCAGGGCAAGTCTGCAGACCCATGTCCCTGGAAAGTCCCCCACGTCAGGGCCCAGCAGTGGCTGGCACCTGGGGGTTTGATCTCCCAGTGTCACTAATTTTTTTTTTTACTCTTCAGAAGTTATAATACATACAATAGGGTTCCCATGATTTTGACAAAGAATCCATTTGGTGGCAGCATAATACAATTTATAATTCACTTGTCTCGCTAACTTTGAAATTGTGTTTCTCTCGACTTAAGAAAAATAGATTTTCATTATACTAGTACAATTTTTGTGTATAAAGTGACTTCATTGATTTCTTTTTTTTTTTTTGCATCACCCTATTTCAAATATAATTGTGCACAAAATGTCAATTGCACTACTTTCTAAATAGTCATGTGCTGATTCACTTTTGCTTTTTGTTCCATTACTGGTTCCCACCTCATTACCCAAGAGATGGGGAGAGATAAAGCTCCAGGAAGCAGTACCCAAATCACATATCCTGAATACCAGTAAAATGCACAAGAGAGGTGTCCTCACCGCAGCAAAACACATACATTTAATTCTGAGTTCTCTATGGAGAAAGTCTCTCTGGGGATTAGATGATAAAGGGAAAGGAGGCTGGGAGGAAAGTGTAACTGGGGAACAAAGGAGGAAAGGGAAAGAAAGGCCCCATGGAAAGCCAGAAAGTACCCAGACACAGATTTCCTGCCTTGCAATGGCTGACTTCAGCTCTTTCCCGTGACTCTGCCTCCTCCTGAGGCCAGTGCTGAGGCCAGGCTGGACAGATTGCAGGATAAGGGATCCTGGGCACATCTCAGTTTACTGAGCTGGCTGTCCTGTCTCCCTGCCGTCCCCTCCCATTGCCTTAATCCCCAAATGTGATTGGGATCAGTGGTGTCTCAGATACTCCTGTTATCTCCTCCCTGAATTCCTGCTCCTCAAGGTCATTACCTCCCCAAGCTCCTCCTCTGATTTTGGCCTGGCTCCCAACCTAGGCCAAGGTAAGCCTCTTTCTTCCAGATGGCTGCCTAGCTGCCTCTCTGCCTACCTTCTCCCATGCTCCCATTTTGGCGTTATGGTTGCCCTCCTAGGAGGGAGGAGAAGAAGAATATGCATGCTCTGAATGAAGGCATAAACAGGTGTTCCAGCTCCTGTCCACCTTCGTTTGAACTGCATTCCTGTGGGGAGGAGCCTAATGGGGGAAGGACACTGGAGGTGAAGAGGTCGACGAGGTGGTTTCCTGCTCCAGATCACCTGTGTCCAACCCTGGGAAGAAAGAACTTTGAAGTTAGGGTGAGAATTTGGTCCCCTCCCAAAGAAGCAGTCAGTGGTGACACCAACTCCATCCAGGATGAGCCATGGTGGAAATGTACAGTGGGGGGTGGTGCCCTGTGGGTGTCTGTGGCTGAAGGGACAGCTGAAGAGAGCACTGGCCTGGAGGCAGGGTCCTGTGTCCTGGTAGCTCTGCCTGGACAGTGACCAGGCACATACATTATTCATGTTACCCTTGGTGTTTCTGTTTCCTCATCTAAAAATTAAGTGGATTGGAATTTTGGGAAATTTAGTGGATCTAATATCACTTTTTACTCTCGTGTTCTAATAGTCTAACATTTTTTCTGGCCGTTTATTATTTATACAATACCAGTGGGATGCTGGACCAAGCCTCCAGTGGAAGTCCCTGTAGGTTTCCTGGGAGGAAAGATAAAGCACAAAGCCTCTCAGAGGCAAGTTCATGTTTATCCCCTTTCTCTCCCTCTGCTTCCCCTCACCTCCCCCTCCTCCTCCTTGCCCCTCCCCAGGAATGTGCAAAAACTCAAAGCTGCCCAGACTCGCCCACCTGAAAGCTGATTATGGCTCCTTCACCTCCACATGTCCTTCCAGGGATTAGCAGCAAAAGACTCCCACAGGAGATGGAAATCATAGCCTCCCCCTAACCCCCTCCCAACAACTTCTCTCCTTCCTGCTGGACTGGGAGGCAGGTTCAAAGGCACTCCCACCACACCTCTGCTCATGCCCGTTTCTATATATAGAAAATGCCCATGGAAACTGGGGTGGGGGGCATATGCCAGAGGACAGAGTGCTCAGTAAGGACATCCAAGGATCCAAGGATGGGGAGAGAAAAGGGGAGGGAGGAGAGGAGAGGAGAAAAGAAACGAGGAGAGGAACTAACCCTCCCTTGATTCTGTAAGGTCCTCATTGGCAGGACACTGGCATGGGGTTGGGTGGAAGAGGCTAAAAGATTTACTCCTGAGAATTTCACAATAAGTCCCAGTCCAGGGCAAGAGCAATCTGCTCTGCACCCTCTCTGGACACCTCATCCCTCCAGGGTTATGTAAGTGGCACCACTCTGAGCCCAGGGGATGATCAGATCAGAAGAACCCCAGTCTGTCCCTCCCCTATGGCATGGTGCCTAGAGCAGGGGAAGCACATATAAGTCCATACTTATTGAGAGTTCACCTGCAGCAAAGATGCTCCAGATCCCAAGAGCCATGGCCTGTGACCTTCTCTTCAGGCTCCTTCTACTTATGGTTCTGGCAGCCACCTCCCAAGGCAACCACCTTGGTCCCACCTCTCGATTGCGTTATTCCAGGTTCCTAGATCCTTCCAATGTCATTTTCCTGCGCTGGGACTTTGACCTTGAGGCTGAGATGATCACGTTTGAGCTCCAGGTCCGAACAGCTGGCTGGGTGGGCTTGGGAGTCACAAATGGCTACACCTTCGTGGGAGCCGATCTGGTTGTTGGAGGAGTCTTGCCTGATGGCAATGTCTATTTCTCGGTAAGTTGGAGGGTGACTTTCTTCCAAGGATGCGGGTCTCTTGCTGGGGTTCGTGATGGCTTTGAGTCCAGGAAGGATCCACAATTTCCAAACATGCAGGCACATGCCCAGACCACCAGCTGGCTGCTGACCTCTCCCTGCAGAAATGGCCATTGGAGAGATTCAGTCTAAGTCTTCCGGACTCCATGTCCCTAGGTGCTAAGGAATGGACCACTGGACTGAGAGAGTCCTGTCCCATATGCCTGCTAATAGCCCACTTAATGCAGGTCATGGGGGAGGGTCCCAGCTGTTTGAGACAGTCTTCCTCCTCAATTTCCTTCCAGCTCCGTCAGGTACACCACAGCACGAAATAGTCTAATTACAACAGCCACAGAAGCATGTTTAGCTTAAAATTGTTATGTACTTTTGAGTAACCAGGCATTGCTCCAGATTCTTTGCATGTTAAACCTCACAGCATCACTATGAGGTGGATGATGATTATCCCATTTTACAGACAAAGAAGCGGCTCACCCATCTCCTGCACTGATATAGGGAAGTGTCAATGTTAAGAGCCACAGGACAGGATGAATAACATAGAGAGTTCAGAGAGTAAGTGAGATTTCAAGAGTTAGAGATACAGGAATATTAGGATCAATGGACGTGAGATTTGAAACTGAAGTCAAACAAGGTGGTGAAACTCCCATCAGACGTCCAACCCTCTGCCCCAAGGTTCCACCCTTGATGCCATGTCTGTCCTAGGAGCAAAGTACATAATAAAGAAGCCCTCGGTTCTGTTAAACTAGTATCTTAGGGGAGCTAAAGGGATACTGGTTGTTCTTGGGACTCCTGGTTCTTAACCTTGACCTTCACTGGACCCTAGGATCAGCACCTGGTAGATGAAGACACCCTGGAGGAGGACGGGAGTCAGGATGCTAAGCTGCTGGGTCTAACAGAAGATGATGTCTATACCACCATGCTTTTCTCCAGGCCCTTCCGCTCCTGTGACCCTCATGACAAAGACATTACGGTAAATTAAAGAGGGGAGAACAGTATTTGAGCACAGACTGCTTTTTCTTCTAGGAGGTATAGTCATCCCTATGCTGGAATGTTCATGCATCTCAGGTAGCCAGGCACAGTTCCTAGGACTTCTATCTTCATTTCAATTATTCCTACTCTTAAAATCTACCAGCCTTCTACGGAATGACTTCCCACTGATTCAGCCGCCACCTCCACCCTCTCCAGCCTTCCTCTTGTGAAGTGCCCTGTCTGATTTCACTGAACTTTAGAGTGTCATTTACCAGGTGTGGACACAGGCATAGAGAGGGAATAAGAGAGGGGGTGTGCCTTGCTCAATGTTTCCAACAAGTTGGCCTCAGAGGCAGAACTAGGACCTGACTAGCTCTCACCCCTGAACCTGAAGCTCTTTCCATCCCACTGTGTAGACATGAGCAAGTGGTTTGTGTTGGTCCTTGGGTGTGTGCAAAATGCTGCTCATGGGCGTAGCATCTCAATGCCCATGATTCCCCCAGAGTGACACGGTGAGAGTGCTGGCTGCCTACGGCCTGGATGACATGCTGAAGCTGGATCCGGAGCGTACTTTTGTCAAGTCCATCTTCCTGCTACAAATAGTCCACCCAGATGATCTTGATGTACCTGAGGACACAATCATCCATGACTTGGAGATCACTGATGTAAGATCCCTCCATCACACCCAGCCTCCTACAGCCCCCTTCCCAGTCAATCCACACCCTCCTCTTGTACCCAATACTCAGTATGTTCCTAGAATTGAAGTTTCTCTGACTTTTATCAGTCCCTGGAGGATGACCATACTGACCTTAAAGTGGACACTCTTCCCTGGTCTGTCCCTTTCCTTGATTCTCTGGGAGGCTCACTCCCACCCAAGCCTAGCCTCTGTGTGTCTCTCTTCAGTTCCTTATCCCAGAGGATGACACCACATATGCCTGCACCTTCCTCCCTCTCCCCATCGTCAGTAAGAAGCATCACATCTACAAGGTATGGGGAACCAGACGATGGGACACTGTCAAGGCGGTTGAGCAGCTCAGTGGATTGGGAGGGGATGGTGTCAATCAGATGATTGCTGGGAGGAAGCAGAAGGGAAGCAGTGGGGCTAACATGGGGCCAGGCTAGGTTTGGTGGACATGGTAGTTTCCTGATTTCCTGAGCCCAGAACTATAGCTCCCAGCACTGTTTCACTCCAGCCCCACAATGCATCTGAGATTTCGATGAAATTCACGAATGCATAAGTTTGCAAAGAACAAAATGTAAGCCCCACCCCAGCCCCAGAATTGTGCTCTTAGCCCAGGAGGAGGTGTTGGCTGGGAGGGACATGGCCAAGGGCTAGAGGGAACGCAAACTTGGTCACCTGATTCCACATTTGGGTGGTTCCAATTTTGATTAAATAAATAAAAGTATGATCTTATAATAAGTAGCAAAAGTGTGGGAACCATATTTTCTTTAGTAAGAGACTCCAAAAAGAAGTGGTTGCATGCTCAGATATCACAGGCTAATGAGGTTAGTAAGGGAAAGTCTGAAGTCATGGGCGTTAGCATGCTATGCTCTTAGAGAGATGTTTTAAAAGGGTGGAGGCCAGAGAGGAGTCAGAGTTGAGGGGGAAAATGACAGGTTAGGGAAGAAAAAACTGAATGTAAGAGAAAGAAAATCAAAGAGAAGCAGGGAATGGGTGCAGTTTTATTTGGGGAAGGGGAACGTGGGGAATAGGACTTGACATAGAGGATCATGACTATGCTTTGCCCTCCTCCCCTCCTACCAGTTTGAGCCCAAGCTGGTCTACCACAATGAGACGATGGTGCATCACATCCTTGTGTACGCCTGTGGCAATGCCAGTGCTCTGCCCACGGGCATCAGCGACTGCTATGGGGCTGACCCCGCCTTCTCCCTCTGCTCCCAGGTCATCGTGGGCTGGGCTGTCGGGGGCACAGTGAGTCTTGTGATGAGGAGATAGGTGGCTAAGGGGTGCATGCTGTTGGGAACTGCGATTGCTGGGCTGATGAAGGCTGGGAGACAGGGAGGTCTGGGATGGGTCCCTGCACCTAGCTCCCAGCCTGCACCCAGCTCCAGTCTTTCTTGCTGCCAATTCCCTTCATTCAACAGAGTTACCAGTTTCCAGATGATGTGGGCGTCTCTATTGGGACCCCCTTGGACCCCCAGTGGATCCGACTGGAGATTCATTACAGCAACTTTCACAACCTTCCTGGTGAGCATCTGAGCATTTATGGAAGAAAAGCTGGGCAGGCTGTCTGATGCCTCTTGGGATGTGTGCTGACTCCTTTTGCTAACAGCTTTCCTGGGCCTCTTTCTCCCCACACTGTGAACTCCTCTCCTGCCTTCTGCGGTTTGCCTTACTGCACCAGGTGTGCACGACACCTCGGGGATTCGAATGTACTACACGGCACACCTGCGCAAATACGACATGGGAGTCCTGCAGCTGGGCTTCCTCACGTTCCCCATCCACTTCATCCCCCCGGGTGCTGAGTCCTTCATGTCCTACGGACTGTGTAAGACAGAGAAGTTTGAAGAGGTGAGGCTGGGAGGTTCCCCATCACAGATCTGGTCTGATCCACAGCACATACAGCCTGCACCCGACACTTGGACAATGACTACAGCCTGGTGCTCAGGAAAATCACTAACTGGGATTATGCAAGGGATGGAAGGAGTCAGGGCTTTGGGGACAGGGGGAGTGGGGCAGGGATTTGGGCCAAGTGAAAACTAAAGGGGTTAATGTCAGTTATGAGAGAAGGTGTCAAATAGTAAGGGTGGAAAATCAAGGGGCAGGGCAAGATGAGAGTTCTTAACTAACCAGCTGCCTCTCCTCCCTGTCACAGATGAATGGGGCCCCGGTGCCTGACATACAGGTGTATGGCTACCTGCTCCATACCCATCTGGCTGGGCGGGCTCTGCAGGCTGTGCAGTACAGGTAAGGGAAGAAGGCATGGATTTGAAGCTTTCCCTTGTGCATGTGGGAATAAATCTTAGAAAGTCATTTATTCTTCAGTATAAGTTTAGGAGTAAGGAGGAACCAGAATTATCCACAGAGCAGAGACGCCTTGAGGAAGCCTGTGGAAGGAAGAGCTTTCTTGTTTTATGAACAATCTAGACCCACAGAGTGACACCCCACACAGCTTCTTTATTGATAGACACTCTCCCCACTTCATCTTCCTCACCTTATTCCTGTCTCCTCTCTTTCTCTCCCTCCAGAAATGGAACACAACTCCGAACAATCTGTAAAGATGACACCTATGACTTCAATCTGCAGGAGACTCGAGATTTACCTCATCGAGTGGAGATCAAGCCGGTGGGACCCTGGGGGAGGCATGGCTGGTGTCAGGGACAGGCAGGCTCAGGGCTCATTAGTGTTAGCCAGGGTAGTTCTAAGATGGGTCCAGTCTCTCTATGTCTTACTTTTGGCCTCTGTGTTTCACTCTAAATAGGGAGACGAATTGCTAATAGAGTGTCACTACCAGACACTGGACCGAGACTTCTTGACTTTTGTAAGTAGCTCTCTCCCCGCATAGTCACCATGACAAACACGTGGACTTGAAGCCTCATTGCCTGGCTTTGAATGCCAACACAATCATTAGTAGCTTTCTAACTGTAGACAAGTTATTCAAGTTCTTTGTGTCTCAGTTTTCTAAGGTATAAAAGAATCAACAATATTATCCATTGCATAAGTGTTATGAGAGTTGATTAATACATGTAAAGCATCTAGGTCACTGTCTGACTTGTAACAGATGCTCAATTAGAGTCAGCTATTGTTATTATGGTCACAAGAAATCCCATCCATATTGTGTGTAAGGAATGGTTCCATGCTTGTCAGATCCAAAAGGAGTTGCTTGCTACTGAGGAAGAAAACGCTGCTCTTAAAATGATTCTAACACAAGGTAGAAAGTGACATGCATCATTAGAGTAGAATGGAGATAATGTACTAGGGAAATTCATAGGGAAAACCATAAGGTCTCCCTGCAGTGATGAGAACATGTGACATATTTGAGTGGGTCCTGAATTAGATGTGTACTGATGGGAAATTCTGGAGAAGCTCCTGAGGGAGTGGCTTTAAAAAAATAATATTTTGTATTATCTTCTCAAACCAAGAAAGTGGCCATGGAAATATAGAAGAATGGGAAGATATATGAGAAATTTCTTTGGAAATGACATGAATAACTGTCCACCAACTGGAAATAGAGAAGGTGGAAGGAAGAGGTGTGGTGAGGAGTGGTAAGGATCAGTGAGTTAGCTGGAGGTTAAGCAGAAAGGAAAACAGCTTCATTGGTAGAATGGCTACCTAAACCATTTCTGCCTGCCTTGTTCTCTCTGCATGCCTTTGTATCTTTGTCTCTCCATCTGTCTCCCTCTTCTTTTCCAGGGGGGTCCCAGCACCATTAACGAGATGTGCCTCGTCTTCCTCTTCTACTATCCCCGAAACAATATCTCCAGCTGCATGGGGTACCCTGACATCATCTATGTGGCCCATGAGCTGGGGGAGGAGGCATCAGAGTGAGTCATCCTGGACCCTAAAATCCTCAAATGTGACCTCTAGAAGTGAGATCACTTATGTACAAATTCTCAGTCTGCCTTTTTCTCGTGCACTACCAGATTCAGTCAGACTGTGTTTACTTTCAGGTAGAGGCCCTTCATTAGTTGGAGGTAAGGGTTCTCTCTGAGACTGCTTTCCAAGAATGCACATCTGTGCAGACACACCCCATTTCACATATAATTTTAGGGCATTTACAGGTTCCCTGAAGTTACTCCAACATCCTTAGACTTCGTAGCTCTCAGATTAAGAACCACTTCTTTAAAGAATTAGATGTTTCTCTTTTTTACTCTTAAAAATTCTTTTCTCTGAGTCCTAATGATAATTCTCCTTCTGCCAAACTTATTTCTATTTCATCCTATATAATAAAGGCTAATATGCAAATTGTTCCTTTGACCAGGAGTTTGAACAGAGGGCAGGGCTGGCCGGCCAACCTCCTGCATCCCCTTCCCCCAGCTAGTCTGGCCCAATTGCTCTGATCAGAGCGGCTGGCTGAACCCCACCTATGCACAAATTCATGCAGTGGGCCTCTAGTTGATTTGTAAGACACCTCTTTCAGTTTATGCTGACATGAAACTGGCACTCACAAAGTGAGGATATTTCATACACCTTTGTCAAGGCTTTATGTTGACCCTAAACTATTATCTGTCCCCCAACCTGCCCTTGTCCATGCAGTTCCATGGAGGGCATGATGGCCATGAACAATGTTGAGTGGACCCTGGAGAACATTAAGAAGGCTGAGAAAGCCTGCAAGGAGGCCCAGCAAACCGTGTTAATAAAGACCATTGACGTGAGCATCTTAGGGTTAAGGATGGAGGGATATGGGGTGGTATTGGGAGAAGCCAGAATTAGAGAAGAATGAGGGAGGTGAAAGACAATGATAGCAACACTAGATCAAGGAAGAAGAGGCTGATGACGAAGAAAGTTGGGCTTATGCAGCTCTGGGTTTGGGGGTGGGATTGGAGTCTCCCAGTTAGTCTGTGAGGCTGCAAGGACAGGTATAACTAAGTAAGGTCCAAGAAAAAGAAACAAGGTGGTGAGGCTTCTACTTTTGCCCATTTTTTCCCTTCTCCTGCAGGAAGTAGTGGAAAACACAACAGGCTG
The DNA here is from genome assembly GCF_000147115.1 of Myotis lucifugus. Classification (NCBI taxonomy): domain Eukaryota; kingdom Metazoa; phylum Chordata; class Mammalia; order Chiroptera; family Vespertilionidae; genus Myotis; species Myotis lucifugus. The sequence continues at coordinate 1,480,362 of NW_005871189.1, read as the reverse complement.
GATTCCAGAAATCATCCCTACACCTCGGGGGCCCTGTTTGGAGTCATCGGGAGGCAAAGTGGAGCCCCAGGATGAGACCCCTGCAGGCTTCAGGGCTGCACCAATGGCCCTCTTGGCCTCTGGCAATGCTACCCTGAGGCACCTCCCTATGGCTGCCCTCTTGTTTGGGCAGGGGGCCTTCTTTTGGCTCCTTGCTACCCTGCAGGCTGGAATCTGACACTGTCTTCTCCTGTCAAATACCTAGTCCCCACTCTGCTCAGTCCCCTGATCATCAAACACAGAAACTCCTCTCTTTTGCTCCCAAAATATCCCCCATCTGTGTCCGTTCCCATGGCCCCAAGGGAGGACACTGCAAGCCTGGCCACTGTAATACTCCATAAGGTTCGTCCATGACCAACTATGCAATTCATCCTTGAAAGTTTTAGTAGCACCAGTGGGACCTCAGGTTTTCTGACAAATCTGGATCCAAGTTTGGATGTGAGGTAGTGGACCACTCTCTGAGAAGTCTGATGCTCCAGCTCACTCAAGGGGGTGCCATGTGGGGAGGAAGGGGCTTGAAAGCAGATGGAGAACCCTAGAGCCCTTCTCCTCCCACGCTGACCCTAGAGGGGCCTCCTGCTTCTCTCTTCTTCTGACATTTTGTGCAACCCTCCCCCATAAGGCAGAGGCAGCAGACCACATGTGTGATATGTGGTAAAGAGAGAGTTGTGTTTATAAGGGACAAAGCTTAAGACATCAGATTACATAGAACTAAACTTGCTTCCTGTTGCCATCTTTTTCTTTTGAGCCTTTAGTCCAGGAGAGACAGCTGGGAGGTCTCTTAAATTGCTCAGTAGAAGGCATCCAGAGGGCATCAGAGGACCTGGCTGCCCCAAATGCCACATATAATGCAGTCTTGCTCTCCTCACCATGCCTCTACTATTGGATGATCTTTATCCCATCAAATGTCACATTCTCAACACTCAAATCACCAGGTGTGAAGAGCCCTAACTGGCCAGGCCAGTTGGATTGGGCTCTGAGGACAGAAGGATAAGGTGGAGAGAGGTAGTCCTTGGCTCTGGAGCCCAGAACATGTCAAGGAGGTTCACATGGACAAAGCCTGCAGTTTGCAATCGCAGTTGACAGGCCTGTGGTGGCTGCTGCTCTGAGAGCTCAATGGGGCTTTCTGTCTTCTAAGCTTGAGAAGCTCTGTGCCACCCTATCCTTTGAGCTTTAATGTCACTGTGTTTCTCTATGAATTGCCTTGCTCATTATCAATGTCCTCTGGAAGGAATCCCTACTCTGGCTTTTCATTACTTGGAGACCACTGCTTCAGGGGCTGAGCCTTGGTCTAACATCACAGCCCTGCTTTCTGGCAGAGCAACACCCTTCCTCTGGGAGTGGTGAGGTGCATGGAAGATACCAAGCCCATGACCCTCACTGTTATTTGTTTCTGGAGAATTCTGGATGCTCCCTTATGAGATTCTGCAAAACCTTCAGTGTTCCCATTTAGCTCCTTCCATCTCAGTTGGATATTTGCAATGCTTAGGGTCACTTCGGGGCCTCATGATGTATAAGCAGAGGGACTTGCTGACTTTAAATCAAGTTTTCCGAAGTTCATGATTATGGGAAAAACTACGCTCTCCAGAAACCAGAGGATTGTCTATGTTCACTTTGAGGCATCTCTGTTGTCATCAGTCAAGGAAAATGGAGATTTTCCTTTTAGAAAAGTTTTTCCAAATAAGAGTTTTTGACTACTCTGAGCAGAGAACTTCCAGTTTGCATGCTATAGTATATACCCTTGGATTAATTTCACTGTCAAGTGTAACAAATGAAAATCACTAGCTTTCTATAGAAAATTATTTAAATAACTATTTTATTTAATTATCTACATTTAATAGAAGTCAACAAATCTGTTTTAAATTTTTTAACTAGAGGTCATGAGAGGGATGTTTGAGAAATAGGGAACTTTAATCAAGATAATTAGTAGGAAAATAGTAGCCACCATTGAAAAAGTGAAAGGCTAGCAGAAAGATGGTTTAAGATGAGAAGTTTAAGCTTATGAGTAGACATCTGAGAAGTCAAAAGTTATCTCCATATCAAAAAATGTTTTAAAATTAATTCTGCCCAAGAATTCAATGGGTAAGCTTATGGAGAAGCATATGGGTGCTGATGAAGATTAGAAAGATATGGCTTAAAGGAAAATTCTTTTATGATTTGGAAATTTAAAGCTACATAGGCTCTAAAGTCTGTTTTAATTCAGTTGCACTTTTTTTCTGGGCATATATTTGGAAGTAAACTTGTGTTGCATCCATAACACTGTCTGTCATCTATATTACCAATTTATCTTCGATTATTTCTCTAAATAAAGCTGGAATTAGAAATATAAATCTTCATGAAGGTTGTAGGACTTGTTATGATCATCAATTATAACTTGCCAGAAACTATAACCTACAGTCTAATTTGAAATTAGTATACCTTGATTTACTCTTGGTAATTATCATATGATACAACTTCTAGCCTGGATAGTTTCTCAAAGATCTTCAGGCATCTTGTGCTCAAATAAGCAACCCTGCCTGGGTTGAGGTCAACTTCTCTGAGGATTTTCCATCATCAAGTGTCATCAAAAAGCCTCCAGCCACAAAACACCTGCTGTTGGCTCCTCCCAACATAGTGCTAACCCACCCCGCCTCACAACCTCTTCACCATGTTGTGATTGTAACACGTGTGTGTATGTCAATATTTATACCCTATTTAGACAAAATGTAAGTGAACAGAAGCATAACCACAGGCAGATAAACTGAGAAACAACTAGCCACGCCCCAGAGCAGGTGGACACCAGTCACCTTTGGGAGAATACTGTGAAACTCAATGCCTCACTCAGGGGCAAGACTAAACCAAGGACTCACTAAGCAATAATGCTCACATTCATTCAGTGAATCACCATCAACTAGTAGTGCTTTTTGAAGAAAATTATGAAACACTGATAAGTTTAATTTCATCACACAAACCACAGGAAATTTTTCTGGCAGAAAATATGTTTGCCATATAACATAATGTGCATGAACACACACACACACACACACACACACACACACACACACACTCCATATGAACTCTATTGGCTATTTCACAAATTTTATTCTCTGTTATTTGTTTATACATTTTGTCCTCAATGGAGCTCTCTAGAAGGCAACATATGAATAGCAGCAAGTATAAAAAGCTTAGGAAAAATACCATAGGGTATGGGGGAAGGGTGGAGGGGGCGAATGGGGGGAAAGGGGACATCTATAATACTTTCAACAATAAAGACAAATTTTTAAAAAGAGAAAAATATAAATTTCCATTAACTTAATTCCTTTGTATAATGAGGAAAGATGGGCACTATTTCATTTAGCAGGGAAACATTTTTTTCCAGCTCAAAACAAAAACAACCTTTTCCCCAAAATCACAGTTTGAGACACTACAGTCATCTCCAAAGAGCAGTTTTCTTTTACAAAACTTGTTTGGAAACCAGGGGCTCACAGCAGCCTTGTTATAAAGGACCAGCACTAAGGAGAATCTGCTTTGCTATCAGGAAAGCCTCGGAGAAGAAGAAGGAAAAAGTTTAAATAGACATAAGAACACTTTGGGGGATTACGTAATAGTCATAATAAACCTTGCAGGGACCTTTACAGACTGAAAATGCATTTCCATGAACATTGCAGCTCCAGTGTTTACTCCATCCTACAGCTGAGCAAACTGAGACAAGGAAAGGGGAGGAAAGGGGTATCCACCTGAAGTAATAGTCCCTGCGCCAACCTGGTAGCAGGTGATACTCTCAGAACTGGTCCCATGGAGTCACCTGCCTGTGTTAGGGTCTGATGGCAGCCCAAGAGCCAGCATAGCTCAGGAGTCAGAGCAGCCAATACTTGATTCTATATCTTCCCTCTCCACATTTTCTGCCTGGTTCCAGGACCACACCTTGTGCATAGACTTCACGTTTCAACCCTCAAGTGTCTTCAAACATCTGAAGTTAAGTCCAGCTTTTCTTTGTTCTGTTTTGTTGTTCTTTTCTTTTTTCAGGAGTACTTACTTTTCAAAACCCCATGCTTTAATCATTGTCGAGTTATATACACAAAGGATTGAATTTCAATAACTACAGAACTATGGGTTTTTTTGGGTTTTTTTGCACTAATGCTGCTTTTAATGGCGGCGCAATATAGAAGTACAGGTTTTACTAGCTTGAGCTGATAGGTTTTAAAGGTGCTTATTTACATTATCAAGTAGCCTCATATAGAAACAGATCTCAGGCTGCCGAGGCTGGAGATCTGCAGGACAGGAAGGAGGTTCTTGGGTTTTGTAGGATAAAAGAGTGAACTGCTAACCCAGCACTATCATTATACTTGTTTGGAAAAAAAAGGTTGGTTTTGGTGATGGTTTCATCTTCCATTTCTTTTACTTGGGTGGTAAATAAAAGGAAATTTGCTAGCTTGAGTTTTACATTTTCTTGTTAATACCCGTTTTGTTTCAGTAGGTTGCCATCCATTAGCCTGCAGGAGGAGTCCTGGGTATTTCTGCATTGTGTTGTATACATGTGTGTTTGAGAGCTCAAATGCTGGCTTCTTATAGCATTTAGTTGTTTACTTTATTGCTAGAGAAAACATTAGCAATGAATCCTTTCCACATTCCCTGCCACAAACCCATTAAGATCCCAAATCCTTGTCAAACATCTGGTTTTAAAACTTGGGAGATGGTAGTAAAAAAAATTATTGCACAAACCATCCATTCTATAAGCATTGGGCTGTGCATTCTCTGGTGTAGGGTCTATCAATTTTTTCAAGAGGACTGTCATTTGTGGGTAGATTCCAAAAGGGAAGTGAAACTAACTGCTGATCTGTGCCCCTCATGTGGAACACACCAAGCCATCCAGACAATAGCACAGCCATGGAAGTAGGTCAGAACGCTGTGGAAATGTGTTCACAGTAGTTGGTAGACATCTGTGTGTCATAAGAACCTTAAGCCACATGTGCTGGGGTTCCTACATGCTGGGAAAGTTCGTAGTATATGTAACCAGGAACTGAGAGTGAAACTAGGATATTGTTGCCTTAGGGAAGTGATTCTCAAACTCTGGTCTTAGGACCCCTTTACATTCGAGTTTAATGAAGACCCCATGCTTTGTTTAGGTGGGTTATATCTATTCATATTTACTGCACTATAAATTAAAAGGGACTCATTTGTACAATATTTTGTAAAATATTTATTTTCTTCATTCTTTCAAAATAACAATATATCAACTCTATGTTAACATAAATAATATGTTTTATGAAAAACAACTATATTTTCCAAAACAAAAAAGTGAGTGAAAAGAATGACATGATTTTATATTTTGTAGATATGTTTAGTACCTGGTTGAACAGAAGAGAACTAGATTCTTGTATCTGTCTCTGTATTCATCTATGGTGACAGCACACAGCATAGAATCTCTATAAAATGCCATTGTATACTAATGAAAGTGAAAAAGGCACCTAACAAATACAATATTATGAAATAGATGTGACCTTGTGCACCTCAGGAAGAGTTTTGGGGGCTTCCATGGGTCCCCAAACTACATTTTGAAAATACTGTACTAGAGTTAATCCTTTAATAGCCCTCAGCCATGAGTCTATTCAAGGGAGTTTGGGTGATAGAAGAAAGCACAGTAATAGATCAAAGATAAATAGTGAATTTGGACATGAAAGACAGAGAACATGCTGGTAGTCCTAACCCCTTGAAGGAGAGCCTAGACGGTAAAATAATAAAAGCTGGAGAATAAAATAAAAAGCAAATAAGATTATGAACTCTGATGCCAGGACAGAAACTGTCCCCTCTATGCCATATCTTTACAGATTTAAATCCACCTGGGTGATTTCTGATCTATAAAAGAGTTAGATCCGTGTGAGTCTAGCCATTAGTGGTAACAGCAAGGGTGTAAGATTATCACATAAGTAAGATTAATTTTTCCCTGGGAGTACTTTTAATGTCCATAAATACAAGTACTTCTCAAATCTGTAGTAAGAGTATCAGTAATCCTTATAGAAGTAATGGTTGCAAAGTTTCGGCAGTTATGTTTTTAACATCAATGATCATATTCTTATTTTCTAGTATAGTAACAGTAGCCTATAATATTCCTAATTTAGTTATTTCAGTTCCTGGAGTCAGAGTGTTTAGAAAGTCTACAATGGTAGCATTTTTTCTATTTATAGCTACAAATAAGATTCATTTAAAAGCACTAATACTTCCAGTTTGTGTAATAGCAAATTACGATATTGGTAGCCATGGTATTTGGAAAAGTCCATAGGAAAATAAAGTGTGATTTTTAGCATTACTAATTAAATAATGTACTGTAGTATTAATAACTACTGCTATAGCAGTTATTTGAGTCTCTGGTATCACCAGTGCTCTCAGTTATAGTATTATGTCCTGTAAACCAAGAACAAGTTGGGTGATTCCAATGACTATATCTAAAGCAACAGTATTTATAGAGCTTAATGTGGTATTTTAAAGGATATCAAAATCATCTGTGAAGTCTGTAGTAAAATACATAAAATACCTGTAGTGTAATTGATGGGGCTATGTGAGTTATAATTTTAAAAATAGTTGCATATATTCTGGTTCCAAAAGAAGTAGTTACAAAGTAAGTACTGGATACATCTTGAGATATACCTTCAATGCCTACAGTGCTTGGAGTAGCCATATCTGTAAAAGCTAGTGCAGATATTTGTGAAAACTTATGTAGCATAAAATCATGTACCTATTAATTGATTTTCTATATCTGTAATAGTTTTAAAGAGATGCCTGTAGTAGTTAACCTGCTTTGAGTAGTAATCAGGGAACTACAGTAGTATTTGTGGTGTTTGCAATATAAGACAATGCAGTAGTAGAGGCATCCATTGGTGTTCTATCAGGAATAATAGTATTTGAAGCATAAATGGTAACATTCGTAATAGCCGTGGTAGCATTAGTTACAATAAGAGGTAAAAAACTGGTTGTAGAATTTGTTGTTACATGATGGTGAGTTGCTGTATCTAGAAAAGGTGTTAATGAATCTGAGGCTACTGTAGTATTTGGAATAAAAACACTCCTGGAGTTATCTGCATCAGCAATATTTTCTGAATGCTCTGTAGTGTTCATAGTATTGGTGGTGGGAATAGCTGTGGTACTTGGAATGTAAGTGTTTGTAAGGATGGTGTCAGAAGTAGTGTTTGAATTTGCAGTTTTTGTGCTGAAAACAGATGTAGTGATGGTGGTAGTATACGCTGTGATGGCATTTCCAGTAACTTTAGTAGTAGATTTAATATCTGTAATGTTCATATGTGAGGAAGTGGAAATGTCTTGAGTACTAGTAATTATTGTATCAGTAGTAGCTGAGCTGTTTCTAGTGGGAGTATTTATAATGTCAGTAACACCAGTTGTCATATTGGTAATATTTGTATTGGTGGTGCTTTGAGTGCTCCTGGATGTGGTACTTAAAGCATGGGTAGGGGTATCTGGAGGATAAGTAGTGGTACTGATTCTGGTCAGTGCATTATCTGTGGTGGTGATACCAAGGGTGCCTGTAGGAGGTAGAGTTGACATGATCACTGTAGTAGTTTGTTCAGAAGTAGCATTTGTTATTAAAGTAACTGTTGTGATAGCTGTAGTTGTTTTTGTGTTTCTAGCAGTGGTAGTATTTAAAACATTTGTAGTAACTGAATCCATGCTAGTAGTATCAGTCTCAGTATTTGTAAGAGAAGGAATAGTTGTAATCGGAAGCGTATTATTAGTGCTAGTAGCATTGGTACCTGTTGGGGAAAGAGGAGTGGTAATAAGACCAGCAGTACCAGTGGTAGTATTAGTAGTATTTGTAGGGAAAGGAGTAGTTGTATTAGGGGTTATGATAGGAAATGCAGTACCAGTGCTAACAGCGGTAGTATTTGTAGGGAAAGGAGTAGTTGTATTAGTGGTTGTGATAGGAAAGGCAGTACCAGTGCTAGCAGTGGTAGTATTTGTAGGGAAAGGAGTGGTTGTATTAGTGGTTGTGACAGGAAAGGCAGTACCAGTGCTAACAGTGGTAATATTTGTAGGGAAAGGAGTAGTTGTATTAGTGGTTGTGATAGGAAAGGCAGTACCAGTGATATCAGTGGTAGTATTTGTAGGGAAAGGAGTAGTTGTATTAGTGGTTGTGATAGGAAAGGCAGTACCAGTGCTAGCAGTGGTAGTATTTGTAGGGAAAGGAGTAGTTATATTAGTGGTTGGGATAGGAAAGGCAGAACCAGTGCTAGCAGTGGTAGTAGTTGTAAGGAAAGGAGTAGTTGTATTAGTGGTTGTGATAGGAAAGGCAGTACCAGTGCTAGCAGTGGTAGTATTTGTAGGGAAAGGAGTAGTTGTAGGGAAAGGAGTAGTTATATTAGTGGTTGGGATAGGAAAGGCAGTACCAGTGCTAGCAGTGGTAGTATTTGTAGGGAAAGGAGTAGTTGTATTAGTGGTTGTGATAGG
>NW_005871189.1:1373256-1450540 GCF_000147115.1 Myotis lucifugus | reverse complement strand
ATCGGGAACATGATGACTCCAAGTGACCTCAGTTAAATTTTCCAGACTGAAAGTCTTGTCAATCAGTTGAATAGTTAGTGTCTGCCAGAAAAGAAGAGATAACATTGGTATTTTAGAACGTCTTAAACATCACATTTAACAACAACAAATGATGTGTTCATTTTTTCCCCAGAGAGTAACAGAAGGTTCCTTTTCAGGTCACATTGATTCCAGACAGATGACTATAGAGAGATGTGCTCTGGGCAAAATCCCTGTGCCAGAAATGTGTCTTTCTACTTCATTTAGTCAGAACTACACTGCTCAAGAATTTGCATATTTGATTAAAACCAATGCTCAGAAAAATATCTTTGTTTTGCCACTGGATTTTAACCTTCCTGAAGGCAGGCTGGTTTCATGTTTTTACCATACCCAACACATAGTATACTGCCTGGCACATAATAGTGTAGTGTAAACCCTGAGATTTGGATTTCTTTTTTTTTCTTCTTTTTGTTTCTTTTTTGTAAGGCAAGTGCCTCAGTTAAACTTCAACGGACAGATTTGTCCATTTCAAAGAGGCATCTATTTCCAGCCCAGGGAAGCTCCTTTGTTTTCCAGATCTTGGTTGATTTCAATAATTGATCACTTGGTCCCCTTGTTGGTTTCTCTTCTCAAGCTTGAAATTCACCATGTGTCAAATTCACCAATAAAGAGTGAACCCTGGAAGCCCTAGGTCCCTACCCCCACCCCCAAAAAAGCTGAACCCTAGGCTCTTGCCCATTCTCGACACCCCCCCCCCTCGACCGCCCCAGGACCTCCTTGTATGGCCCCAGGTGTGCTGTGAAATTTCCAGGACTTATATAAGTTATAAGCTTGTATCTTTTCAAAGTTTCCTGATGATTATTGCTGAAAAACATATTTTACTCATAATAAGAACCACATGAGCTGGTCCAGCCACAACCTTGGTTATTGATAGGTTGAGACCAGCACATAACAAATGCGCATCTGATATGCTACAAACTTTCCCCAAAAGAAAGTGTTCAAAAATCTTCTGTATCAGTCTTAACTGGAAGTATTTACTTGCAAAGGGTGGTTTTGAGATCAATAGTTCAGGAAAAATTTTCTGAAGTAGAGAACTAAATGATATAAAATATAGCATAGGGAATATAGTCAATAACTGTGTATGGTGTCAGATGGGTGTAAGATTATTGGAATGATCACTTACTAAGTTATGTAATGTCTAATCACTAAAGTGTACACCTGAAACTAATATAATAATGTATATAAACTGTAATTGAAAATAAACAAAATTATTTAAAAAATCAATTCTTAGTGACTTAAAAAAATTAATGAGATTGGAGAGAGAGGATCTGTTTGAATGTTCAGAGGGTCATTGTCCAAAATTCAAGTACCAGCAGGACACTCTTTTTATCTTTTAGAAAACAAGAATAATCCATTTTTACCTTTCTAAACCACTCCCTATGAGTTACTGAATCCATATTTATGATAGATCTAGTGTTCAAAAGTGAGATACTTTTCCTTCTGCTGTTACTCTTGATAACTCTATTTGTAATCTGTCTTCGATTAGTTGGCTGTGGCCATTAACCAAATAATTGATCTCACATCACAGGTAGCATATATTCATTTTTATGATTACCACCAATTTTCTGCCAATTTTCACCAACCTATGAGATCTATTGATTTGACCAAGGATGTGAGTAATTTCAGGAAGAAGGAAGAAAAATCTCCAATAATAATTTTATTAGATAACTCTTTCCTTTGTTTGAGCCTCTGCCACAGACATAGGTTTTGTTATACTAGCCTGGGAAACCAAACTTAACACATAGCATAGTTTCTTCGGGAAACAAATGGAAAGGATTTCATCACACCATTGATCATTGCTCCCTTGATTACACTAGGGAGGACCACTAATATTTTATATTTTACAATATAATTTATTTTATTTATTTATTTTTTTAAATATATTTTATTGATTTCTTACAGAGAGGAAGGGAGAGAGATAGAGAGTTAGAAACATCGATGAGAGAGAAACATCGACCAGCTGCCTCCTGCACATCTCCTACTGGGGATGTGCCCGCAACCCAGGTACATGCCCTTGACCGGAATCGAACCCGGGACCCTTCAGTCCGCAGGCCGACGCTCTATCCACTGAGCCAAACCGGTTTCGGCATACAATATAATTTAATAGTTGCAACTTTTCTGGAACATATCTATTGTATATGTCTATAACCTTTCAAATATAAGTAAATATAACTGATAGTAATAGTGGTGGTAACTTTGCAGAATAAAATTAATTTATGACATAACAACATTCCTTTGAGACATACCTGATTGTAGGGGTCACTCATGAAATTCGTTGTCGTGAATTGGCTGTTGTTATAGGTGACATTGACTTGTGTCACATAAGTAGAATGGATCCCCCAGATTTTAATATATCCAACTTTCAGTTGATTTGAACCATTCAAATACTTATTGTGCATGGTCTGGATTTGCAATATGTTCTATAAGAAATGTATAAAAATAAAAAATATGTAATATATCTGTTTATTGCCTATATTCCATATTAAAATGTTAAGCCTCAAATTACTATTGTACTGGTTTGCTGTTTATTTTTAATTAAACATTTCATGAAGACTACTTTCTGAGTACCAGCTACAGTAAATTTGATGATATCCAATATTATTGTAGCTATCATATTGGATAGTGCAGGTCTAAGATATTCTCTCCATCCTAGGTAACATGTTTTAAGACAAATCTATACTAATTGTAGTCCAACAGAATAAATCAGATCTGAAAACTAGTTTAAACACAAAATAGAGGACGTTTCCCTGGAAGTTATGATTCCAAGAAGAGAGAACAGAAAGGATATATGTCAGACATTGTCACATACTTGAAGCACTATCTACACTAATAAAAGAGAAACATGGTAATTAGCGTACGACCGCTACCCTTTTCATTGGCTAATCAGTGAGTATATGCAAATTAACTGTCAGCCAAGATGGCGGCCGGCAGCCAGGCAGCTGGAAGCGAACATGAGGCTTGCTTGCTGCAGTGAAGGAGGACTCCAACGTTCCCCGCCTCAATTGCCAGCCTCTGAGCTGGCAGTTTGAAACTTTGTAACAAATATAGAAGCTAAACAAAACCCCGGGATCTCAGAGCTGGAGTTATACATTGTTTCGATTATAGAACGCAAACAAACCAGCGGAAGCCTCAGAGCTAGAGCCAGAGCTAAAGCTAGCCCAGAATAAAATTTTAAAAAAGAGAAAAAAAAAAAGGAGCGGTTGGGAGCTTAGTCAACAACCACCAGCCTAAAAGCAGCCCTCAGCCCCTCACCCAGACTGGCCAGGCACCCCAGTGGGGACCCCCACCCTGAAGGGTGTGTGACCAGCTGCAAACAGCCATCATCCCCTCACCCAGGCTGGCCAGGCACCCCAGTGGGGACCCCCACCCTGATCCAGGACACCCTTCAGGGCAAACCAGCCGGCCCCCAGGCCTCTATCCTATATAGTAAAAGGGTAATATGCCTCCCAGCACCAGAATCAGCGGAGCCTCGAGGCCTCCTGGCACCGGATCAGCGTGACAGGGGGCAGCGCCCAAACCCCCTGATCGCCCTGCGACTCTGTGTGTGACAGGGTGCGGCGTCCCAACCCCCTGATCGGCCCTGCTCTGTGACAGGGTGCAGCGCCCACCCCCCTCCCCCACAGGCCCTGCTCTGTGTGTGACAGGGGGCGGTGCCCTAACTCCCCTATCGGCCCTACTCTGTGCGTGACAGGGGGGAGCTCCCCAACCCCCTGATGGGCCCTGCTCTGTGCATGACAGGGGGGAGCTCCCCAACCCCCTGATGGGCCCTGCTCTGTGCATGACAGGGGGCAGCGCCCAACCCCCTGATTGGCCCTGCTCTGTGCGTGACAGGGTACGGAGCCCCAACCTCCCTGATGGGCCCTGCTTTGTGCGTGACAGGGGGTGGCGCCGCAACCTCCCCATTGACCCTGCCTTGAGTGTGACAGGGGGCAGTGCCCCAACCCCCCAATCAGCCCTACCCTGAGCGTGACTGAGGGTGGCATCGCAACCTCCCAATCCGCCCTGCTCTGTGCATGACCAGGGGCTGCACCTAGGGATTGGGCCTGCCCTCTGCCACCTGGGAGCAGGCCTAAGCCAGCAAGTCGTTATCTCCCGAGGGGTCCCAGACTGCGAGAGGGCACAGGCCGGGCTGAGGGACCCCCCCCTTCCCCCCCCCCCCCCAGTGCACAAATTTTTGTGCACAGGGCCTCTAGTCTATAATAATAAAAGCGTAATATGCTAATTAGATCAGACATCCTTCCCAACGACCTTCTGGATGAAGCTGGGGCTGTGAGGGAAGCCCAGGTCTTGGGTCCCGGAGGGAATCCCGGTCCCAGGTGCCAGAGGGAAGCCGGTGCCAGCAGCAAGGGGAAGGAAGGCCTACTCTTTCATGAATTTCATGCATCAGGCCTCTAATTATGTATAAAAGACACAATAGGTTTGTGTTATACTATTCCTTAGTTCAAATCAATGGGGAACAAATGAAAGAAGGTTCCAGGTTTGACATAAAATGATCTTCCTACTCTAATTAGAATTTTGTAGGTTATCCATGGAATAATAAAACATGCATGGTAGATTGATTGAATCACTGTCTCAAATTATTTACCCCTCCTTATCCATACCATTTTCCATATAATTTTGTAATACACTCCTGCTCTGGTGGGGCATTCTATCCTACCTTTGTGTCTGGGCTTGGCCATGTGACTTACTAATGGGATATTAGTCAACTTGAAGCAAATGGAGATTTTAAGAAGTTCTCAGGCATTTCCATTTTTCCCCTTTTTTACAATCATGAAAAGGTCATGCCCAGACTTGCTCATAAGGCCATTTTAGATCACTCAAGAGCCATATGACCCCAAGGTATGTGAGTGAATACAGCCAGGGTCATCCAAGCAGCCTAACAGTACCACAACTGATTTCAGATCTAGGTAAGCCAGCCAAGATCAGCCAACTCCAGCCCAGATCAACTGAACATTATAAACTCATGAGCTAAATAAATATTTATTGTTACATACTGCTTAAGTTTTGGGGTTGTTTGTTGTGCAATGAGTAGCAGATGTAGCATTTATCCTTCAAAATTTTATTAGCCAGAAAATGCTGTCTCAATCCCAGGAAACATGTTATACATATAAGGACTCACCCCTCTCCTCCCCACAGTATAATACAAATGACAAGTTTCTTTTTATAGAGTGATAGTATATTGGATAATTATCAAAATAAGGACTGTTTCTTCCTTATTTTAATGTCAACAGACCTGATTTATAAAGGAAGGAAGGTCTTCCTATTAAGACATGGGATATTATATCCATACAGTTCATGAATAATGCTTAATCTGTAGCTAACTGGAAGAGGATTTATACAATTCAATTTTAAAAGTCTTACCTGACTTGCTGTAAAGTTTGCCAAAAAATAGTTTCCATTTTCATAGGTATCTGCAACCAAGAAAATAGATTAAGCAACTATTCGTTACTTCAACTGCTGCAGATAATCTTACATGGAGTCAGAAAATGCCTCAATGGGCTCACAATTACTGATCAGGATAATCTTGACTTCTCTGAGGAGCACTAAAAACAGGAGCTGAGGGAATATTTCACTCTGAGTTAGTGTGGGGATGTGCATATGAAAGAGAGTGTTTTGAGGTAAGGGTCAGGAGGTTGCAAAGACCAGAGAACCTGGGTTGAACTAAGGTCTTCTATCATAGGTGAAAAAATGTGAAGGCTACTGATCAGTTGTTTTCTGTGCCAACATAGCAAGCACATAGCCATGAGAGCTCACATGGATATGATGATAAGCAGAGGAGAGCAGTTAGGAATTCAGACTCTCAAGTCAGATTGGCATGGGTTCAAATCCCCACTCTTGCACTTCGTAGTTGTGCAATCTCAGGCAAGTCACTTAACATTTTATCATCCATAAAATGAAGACAAAAAATAGGACTAACTCATGGCAATAAAGAACAGAACATGTTGCTTGTGCATAATAAGTATTCAAAATTTGTTTTTCAATATCATCATCAGTTATTGTAATCTTCATCTTTATTATTCTGTCTCTACTCTCAGCTCATCCTTCCATAGCATTCTATATCTCAAGCCCTCTTGCCTCCCAGGAATTACTCCACCAGTTCTTCTCCATATTCTCCTTGCTCCTCCAAGCTCCAATTATGCTCCAGAGCACTTCATTCTGACAAATCCTTAACTTGATTCTCTCTACATCAAGTTATCATATCTCCTTTCTAGTGCCCATGTCTCAAAAAAGGTAGCCTCTGCTTGTTATGTCTGTGTACTCAACTCATAATCCAATCCTACATCTCCTACACTTCAGCTCCTATTTCCCTTTTTCATTGAATTGGACCTTTCAAAGTCACCAGTGATAGTGACATGGTATATCAAATCTAAATATCTCTCCATATGATCTCTTGCCCACACATCTCCTTGAAATATTTCCCAGTTGATGTCCACTTTACTCATCCTCATCATGTGGCTTCTATACCTCCTATTTTGTAAAAGTCAGTTTCACATCATGTTCTTATCTTGGCCCTTGTCAACATTCCATCTCTTACTGTTATTACAACATATTCTCTCCCTGAACCGACAAAGCCTCTTCTTTGTTTTCTAAATTACCCCAACTCTTGTGGAAACAAACAATTATGATACCCTATTTTTAAATTTGGTCTTGGTTAGAATATGTACCCTAAGTAAATATTATAGTCTCTTTTAGCAGTTTTAAAGAATTTTTAAAGGATGGGATTCTGTTAATATGGGGGTTTTAAAATGACCCCTGAACTAGCTATTAAATCTTATGCAAGTAAGAAAAAGTTTAACAAATAGTTACAAACCTGTTAACAGAAAATTTCAATCAAATGTATACTTACACTGTATCTTGCTACTTTAAATTTGAATTTAGAAGTCTGTTTGGTGAAGCAAAGAGCTTCTCTATAGAAGTTGAAAAGCTTAAAACTTGCAGGAACTAGTGATTTTTAACCTTGAGATTGAAACATATTTGTTGTAGGAACCTAAAATTTTATAGAAAATTGGTTTTCCTCTTAATATATTGCTCGTAGGGGGCTGATTTCATACCCTAACTGTGTTGTTATTAACCCACTATGACATCATCTAGGCCTAATCAGCTCAAGCTGTAGAAAAAGACTCTAGATTTCCATAACACACTAGCAGTGGTTTTGCTGGTGGAACATTTGGCGATATCTAGAGACATGTTTGGTTGTTACAAAAGGGGAGTGCTTTTGGCATCTAGTGGGTACAGGGTGGGGATGCTGCTAAACATTTTAAAGTAACAGCCCAGCCACCACCAGCAACAATAAATTATATAGCTTAAAATGTCAATACTATTGAGGTAGAGGAAACCTGCTTTTAAAAAAGCATTTTCTTGAAAAAGAGGAAAGTTGATTTCCTGATTTCAAAACTCACTTCAAAGTAACTGTCTCAAGACAGAGTGGTACTGGCATAAGAATGAATGAATTAAAAAGATTATATATCTTTTAAATGTGAAGTTTTTTTTCCTGTGTCCTCAATTATGTAAATATACCTTCACATTTAAAGTCAATTGATTTTCAACAAGGGTACCAAAAGAATTCAATGGTGAAAGAAAAATCTTTTCACAAAAAGACTGGAACAACTCAATATCCACATGCAAAGAACAAAGTTGGAGCCCCTGCCTCACACCATATACAAAAATTAACACAAAATGGTTCAAGGACCTAAATATATGAGCTTAAAATATGAAACTCTTAGAAAACAAAAAAGGGTAAATCTTTGTGACCTTAGATTTAGCAATATTTTTATTATAACACAAAAAGCTCAAGCAATGCTCTTACTTTATTAACAGTAGCAAAAATAGATAGATTTTCAGTTAATTCCAATTATATCCTGAGCCTCTAGAATGTGATTTTTCTGAATGATGTATGGGGACCTTGGAAAGTCTAAACTCACCAATGCTTTGTCCATCATCCCAGAACATCTGACCTTCAGCTTTCCCATTGTCATCCAAAGCAACAATCAATCCCATAAATAGTTGTCGACTATGAAAAAAAAAAGTTATTTTTCTCTAGATTGTAAGTTGTACAAATAAATGACAGATTCTATTGAAAAATATGATTAATTCAGGAAAATAAGATAATAGCTTTAAAATGCACAGAAAGCTCCATAAATACATAATATGAGATAAAATACAAAATAATTAAAAGCTAATGGGAAAACATTTTAAATTTAATAAAATATTTGGCAAAACTTCAACTTTCAAAAATTAAATACACATCCTTTACTCATATACATATTATAAGTAATATGATAAGAAACTACTTTTTAAAAATACATTTTTATTGATTTCAGAGAGGAAGGGAGAGGGAGAGAGAGATAGAAACATCAATGATGAGAGAGAATCATTGATTGGCTGCCTCCTGCACTCCCCCTACTGGTGATCAAGCCTGCAACCCAGACATGTGCCCTTGACCGGAATCAAACCTGGGACTTTTCAATCTGCAGTCTGATGCTCTATTCACTGAGCCAAACTGGCTAGGGCAAAACTACTTCTTTTTAGAAAGAAGACACCCTGCCCCAAATAAAATAAAAACAAAACACATCCTTCAGTAGCTTCCATATTGCTGCAGAATAAAATGCAGCATACTTATCCTAGCATTCATAATTCTCCATGACCTCATCCTAACCTGTTTGAACTTTATTTTATCCCTCTCTTTTATCTTTTTTTTTAAAAATATATTTTATTGATTTTTTACAGAGAAGAAGGGAGAGAGATAGAGAGTTAGAAACATCGATGAGAGAGAAACATCGATCAGCTGCCTCCTGCACATCTCCTACTGGGGATGTGCCCGCAACTCAGGTACATGCCCTTGACCGGAATCGAACCTGGGAACTTTCAGTCTGCAGGCCGACGCTCTATCCACTGAGCCAAACCGGTTTCGGCACCTCTCTTTTATCTTGCTCCAGTTTACTGAATGGTTTACTATTCCCCAAATCCAAATAATGTTTCAACTTCAGTTCTTTAATTCTCTTAGAATATCTCTTTCCCTCATTTTCAAACACTCAAATCCTATTTATTATCCAAACTCAGCTCAAAGCCCTCTTTCATATAAAACCATGCTTTGTACAAGATTTAAAGTTAACTTCTCTCCTTTTGAGTTGACTCTCTTGATATAACAGGTTCTTCTTAATATGATATGATATGTATGTATAATATATATATATATATATATATATATATATATATATATATATCTAGAGGTCCAGTGCACAAAAATTTGTGCACTAGTGGGGGGGAAGGGGGGGCCCCTCAGCCCAACCTGTGCCCTCTCGCAGTCTGGGACCCCTCGGGGGATGACCACCTGCTGGCTTAGGCCCGCTCGCCGGGGGATTGGGCCTAAGATGGCAATCAGACATCCCTCTGGCAGCCCGGCAGTCCTCGGGGGATGTCCATTTGCCAGCGGGGAGCAAGCCTAAACTGCAGTCAGACATCCTTAGCACTGCTGAGGAGGCAGGAGAGGCTCCCACCACCACCGCTGTACTGGCAGCCATCAGCCTGGCTTGTGGCTGAGCAGAGCTCCTCCCATGTGAGAGTGCACTGACCACCAGAGGGCAGCTCCTGCATTGAGCGTCTGCCCCCTGGTGGTCAGTATGTGTCATAGTGGCCAGTCATTCCCAGTCTCTCTGCTGTTAGGGTCAGTTTGCATATTACCCTGTTACTATATAGGATAGAGGCCTGGTGCATGGGTGGGGGCCGGCTGGTTTGCCCTGAAGGGTGTCCCGGATCAGGGTGGGGGTCCCGCTTGGGTGTCTGGCCAGCCTGGATGAGGGGATGATGGCTGTTTGCAGCTGGTCACACCCCCTTCAGGGTGGGGGTCCCCATTGGGGTGCCTGGCCAGTCTGGGTGAGGGGCTGAGGGCCATTTTCAGGCTGGCAGGTGACTGAAGCTCCCAACCTCTCCATTTTTCTTTTTTTTTTATTCTGGGATTTATTTACCTTCTATGGCTGTCACTGGAGCTGAGAGCCAGCTTTAGCTCTGAGGCTCAGCTCCAGCTCTGAGACCTCAGCTGCTGAAAGCAGGTATCTGGGCTTTGTTTAGCTTCTATAATTGCAACATAGTTGCTTAGAGTGCAGCTCAGAGCTGGGCGGCGGCAGGCGGGGAACCTTGGCTTCCTCCATCACTGGAGCAAGCAAGCCTCCTGTTCGCTTCAGCTGCTTGGCTGCCGGCCGCCATCTTGGTTGGCAGATAATTTGCAAATCGCCCTGATTAGCCAATGGGAAGCGTGTCAGAGGTACGGTTAATTACCATGTTTGTCTATTATTAGATAGGAGAGAGAGAGAGAGAGAGAGAGAGAGAGAGAGAGAGGTGGGGGGGCCAATGCACAAAATTCATGCATGGTGGGGGTGTCCATCAGCCCAGCCTGCACCCAGTTTAGGCCCAATCAGCACTTGGCCTAAACTGGCACTTGGACATCCTTCTCACAATCCAGGACTGCTGGCTCCTAACTGCACACCTGCCTACCTGCCTGATCGCCCCTAAACACTCTGCCTGCCTGCCTTATTGACCCCAACTGCTCGCCTGTCTGCCTGACTGCCCCTAACCACCTCCGCCTGCCTGCCTGATCACCCTTAACCACTCACCTGCCTGCCTGATTGCCCCTAACCACTCTGCCTTCCTGCCTGACTGCCCCTAACTGCTTGCCTGCCTACCTGATCACCCCTAACTGCCTCTTCCTCAGCCCCTGCTGCTGCGGCTTCGTCCAGAAGGACATCCAAAATGACGTCTGGAAGGTCGTTCGGCTGTCCCATCTAATTAGCATATTACGCTTTTATTATTTCGTATATATATAAAATCTCTTCTGGGTCAACCCAAGCTGAATGGGAGTGAGCACTAAATCCCTGTATAGCCATCACAAATCAAAGAGCTCATCAATATTTCTCAATTTTTTAATAGTATAGAAAGAAGTATATGCTGCTGCCCCAGCAAATTTTTGTCCTGGACCTCTGATGTAGCGCTACAGATAAATGATCTCCCCAAGCCTAACTTCATGAACTCATCCTACCCCAGGTCCCACTCAGAAGGCACTCACAGAACCAAAGCAGTGAAACTGCCTGTGATTTGGATTTTAGCCACAGAGCCCCAGTTGAGGTGGCCAGCCCCCATGAGGCTGCCTCACTGTGTCAAAGTGAGGCCATCAGACACTGCCTCTCTCTCTTACCTGGAGTGAGTGTTCATTGCAGCCTCCTGCCAAGGCAAGATGTAGCCTCCTCTGATATGAAGGTTGATGTGGTCAAGGGGAGCCTCCAGGATTCTCCACTCACCTGTCGATGTATTGCCAGATTCCTAGAATGGAGAATGCAGGCAAGCATCTATAATAGATGGATGAAATGAATGCATGCTATACAACAAGTCCTTCCTTCCCAAGGAAGTGTTTTTGGAAAGTTATCAAAATACCGCAAATTGAGCCCTAACTGGTTTGGCTCAGTGGATAGAGTGTTGGCCTGCGGACTGAAAGGTCCCAGGTTCGATTCTAGTCAAGGGCATGGTTGCGGGCATATCCCCAGTAGGGAGTGTGCAGGAGGCAGCTGGTCGATGTTTCTAACTCTCTATACCTCTCCCTTCCTCTGTAAAAAAAATCAATAAAATATATTTTTTTAAAAATACCGCAAATCGAAAAAGAAAATCTCTGTTTTCAGCTTTGCTGAAAACTCTGGAAATCTAGTCTTTTCTCTTTATTCTCCAGAAAAGGTAGGGTGTGGGGGAGAACTCAATGTGATATGGGTATCAGATTTTACCTAGTTATGCTTTTATGGATATTTTTTATTGATTTTTTTTTTGAGAGAGAGAAAGAAAAACATAAATGTGAGAGAGGAACGTTGATTGGCTGCCTCCCACACACCCCCAACTGGGGATGGAGCCCTCTGCTCGGGCATGTGCCCTGACCAAGAATTGAACAGCAACTTTTCAGCACATGGGACAATACCGTGTACCACACCTGCCAGGGCATTTTATGGACACTTTTATTTAAAGAAATCTTGCAGGACTGAAAAGTTGAAAATTATTGCTTTATAAAATAGGTGCCTGGAATTCAGGAGACAACTTCCTAGCCTGCATAGACCAACCTGGTTCTTCACAAAACATGTTAGTTCTTACCATGCTATAGTCATACCAACGGGCTCTGGGGAAATAAGCACGGACCTCAAAAGTGTTCTGAAACAGAAAACCAACAGGTCATTCCAAATATCTCAATAATGTCACTTTAATTTTTAAAATTCTGTAGAATTAACATAAAAATGGGAATTTCACTAATGATTTTAAGAGTTTGGGTAATTTTATTAAGAAAGATCCCAGGAAATTCATTTCAAACACACAGAAAAATATATTTTTTTAAAAGAAGGTCAACTTTATAAGGATGCAAGGTGACAAGACATTAAAACAAGAAGCTAATTGAAGATGTTAAGTTTTCATTAACAAAGACCTCAAAAAAAGAAAAGGATTTCCCTGAAATATTCTAGAAGTAGTGAGCTGAACAAGATGATCTTTCAAATGCCCTTCCTGTTTCCTATATGTGATTGGAGGGTCTATGATCTATGATGGGAACTCACACTTGTTAGCACGGGGCTGATTAAGATGGCAGGGCCCAGCATGAACTGACGGTCTATATCCCACGTTGTCCTATCTTCTCTAAACCTTAAAAAACAGGCATAAAATGTCTACTCAGATTGTTATGACTGTTGCAGAGGGTTATTCATACAACATGCCCAGACCTGCTGCTTGGGGAAACAGGCTCTACTCACTCATGGAGGAGAGGGCGGACAACAGTGCTGCCCTCAACGTGAGCTTTGTGCATCAGAGTATAGAGGTAAGGCAGCAGGGTGTATCTGGTCTGGAGGACTTTTCTTGAGTACGTCTGAAAGGTTGAATTCCAGGCCACAGGATCTTGTCTCTAAGGGGATAAAGGAGCATATCACACAGATCACCTCTTTTTTACTCTGTCCTAATTGTATCAGAAAAGTACCTGAAGGCACATGGCCCATGGTTAGGCTACACACCATTTCTCCTTTCATTTCTAGCCTATCCTTTCCCCCACTCCCACCACCTTAATAAACTAGAGTGTCCTGCTTCCTCCTCTCTATCATGGGCTCCTTAGTCCCCTGCTCAGGTCTAGTCTTGACCCTGCACATGTGTAGAGAGATGGGTCTCTATGAGGTACTAACCTATCTTGGATGGATTTGAGCAAAATACTCACTATTCTTAAAGGCAAAGGAAATTTCTTTTATTTCAGCTATTTTTATATCAACTATTCCACCAAAAGATGAGGAAAAGTATATTCTTGAAAATCATTGGTAATCATAGTTTTTTTTATTAACTCTGTGGGTTTTCTTAAGAAATGGAGATTCTGTTGATTTTTATGAGTTTTCTCAACAAATAATTATGATACTTTTGAGCATTAAGAAGAAAGTTGTGATTTGAGGACACAAAACACCTGGGGCATAAACTGCTGCCTCACCCTTGTCCCGATGGTGTTGTGGTTCCTGGAAAATGGATAAAACGCCCCCAGTTGCATCCAGCGAAGACACATCTCATAGTCAGCATTTCCCAAGAATCCACAGATATTTGCTCCTGTCTGAGAAGATGCAAAATCAGGGCAAGAGGTGGGACTGTTATAGGGGCAGACACACTGAATCTGACTGGGTCATTAGTAATGGCCCCAATATGACTTACATAAGGTATTCCAAAGAGACTGAACTCCATCATGCCTGCAATGAGAAGAGATAGCTGTGTTGGACTAAGCAGTCCTTTGGGAGGGTAGGTTTGCCCTGTCTCTTCTGTCCCCCATTTGAAAGCCTTGGGCCAGTCATGATGAACAAATAAAAAGATGGGTATAGATTAAAACACACACCAATAGAGAACTCAGCACCTGTTGATCACACTGTCTATAAGCATGATGATTAGACACAACACATGCAGATGAGGAGCAAACATCCCAGGCTCTTCCCCGCCAGCAGAAGCCCCTGGGATAAGCCACACACCGATGATAGACTTCCTCAGCTGGTCCCATGCAGCTGTGTTGTCTCCCAGCCAGTGTCCTGCCCAGCGGCCAGAAGAGGGGAACGTGGAGCGGGTAATGACGACCCCTCGCTGATCCGTCACCTCCTGCACAGCTCTGGTTGGAGGGGAACAAGGAAGGGGAAGAAGGTGAATTTGAGGATTGACACCAATGGAACTTCATTAAGGAGCCTAGCTTCAGCCTGGAGCATGAGGCAGCAATGGGGCTCAATTTTAGCCAGAGAGCTTCTTCCCTGAAAGCATCTGCTAAGAGTCCCAGTGAACTTCAGAACCAGACAATTGGAGATATGGCATCACCTAAAATGTAAATTTCCTTTCTTAAAAGAAAATCTAGCACTGGCCAATGTGGTTCTGTTGGTTGGGCATTATCCATGCACTGTGAGGTCTCCTTTTCAATTCCAGTCCTGGTCAGGGCACATGCCCGGGTTTCGGCCTCAATCCCCAGTAGGAGGCAGGCAGAAGGCAGTCGATCAATGTTTTGTTCCCTTCCTCTCCCTCTAAAAATCAATTTAAAAAAAACTTTTAAAAATCTAGTTAGTTGCCCTAGCCGGTTTGGCTCAGTGGATAGAGCGTCGGCCTGCGGACTCAAGGGTCCCAGGTTCGATTCCGGTTAGGGGCATGTACCTTTGTTGCGGGCACATACCCAGTGGGGAGTGTGCAGGAGGCAGCTAGCTGATCGGTGTTCCTCTCTCATCGATGTTTCTAACTCTCTATCCCTCTCCCTTCCTCTCTGTAAAAAATCAATAAAATATATTTAAAAAAAAAATCTAGTTAGCTAGTTGTCCATATGGGAGTAAGAAAAGGGGGTAAGACCGATGTAATTATGGAACAATTACTCTATTCCAGGTATTATATGGGTTACTTTCATGTGTACTGTCGCACTACGTCACAAGAAAGGTTCCTTTTACCATTTTGCACTGTTTGGAAACTGAGGTTCAGAGAAGTTAGATAATTAGTCAAAAGTCACTTAAACAGCAAGAAGACAGGTTTGGTATCCAAATAAAAGCATATATGACTATAGCTTTTTTGGTAATATTCACTCTCCCATGCAACTCCTCAAAAAGCAGAATCAATTTTGCACATAGAAGCAAATATATAGAAAAGATGTTTAAGTATTTCTTGATTGAAGGTGGATCTTCGCCTGCAGCCTCAGTCAGAAAATACAAACAATTGTGTGAGAGAAAAATCAGTGGAACAAAAGACAAAGTCAATTAACAGATGCTGGTATATGAAGCAACACAAATATTTGCTAAATGCAGAACTACAAATCAATAGACACAGATGACTGATTCAATAAATGATGTCAGGAAAAGAAGCTAGCTATTGTGGTGGAAACGAACCCATTTAGGTCACTTCCAATATTTCACACCACAGTGAATCCCAAAATGGGATTATCTGATCACTGAATTATACTGAATAATATCCAAGGGTATCCAGGGAAGCCAGGCTTAAGAAATGAAAGAGAACTTTTAAAAAAGAGGGTATCGGAGAATTCAGTGGCCACAAACTGCAGGGGAACTGAGAATATACAGAGTTAGACAGAAACGCTGCTAACAAATAAGCAACAAGTGAAAAAACAAAAAGAGCAACAACAAAACAAGCCCTGTGGAGGTAGATTTTATGCCAGAGTTGTTACAGTGCATTATATAACATTAAGTCATGCAAAACAAAACAAAAGCACCTGAAAGTATGTCAGATACACAAGAAAAGAAAAAACAACCAACAGAAAATGTTATTGAGGGGCTTGGTCGACAAAAGACTTTAAGTTAGTTATTACATGTCCGAAGAGCTTAAAGGAAGCATATCTAAATAATTAACAGAAAGTATGACAATGATTTCCTGCTAAATAGAGGATGTCAATAAAGTAACAGAACTTGTTTAAAAAGAAACCAAACAGAAATTCTGGAGTTGAAAAATAAAATAACTAAAATTTACTGAAGAGACTGAGCTCAACATCCGATGTGAGGTAGGTGACGAAAGAATCAGCATAATTGAAGATAGCAATCCAGTTGGAATAGCAAAAAGAAGTAAAAAATAAAAAAAATGTAAGCAGAATTTTAGAGACCATCAAATGTACCAACATACATATAATTGGACTCCAAGAAAAGAGAAAGAGAAAAGGGTAGAAAAATATTTTTTTAAAATAATGGCTAGACAAAGAAGGGAAGGAATTAGCTAACGGAGATGTATGCATACCCATGAACACAGACAATAATTTGGTAAAGGCTAAGGAAGGGGTAGGTGGGGGAGGGTGGGTGTTGGAAAAGGGAGTGGTGGTGGAAGGGAGGACTCCTGCAACAATGTCAACATTAAATATTTTTTAATAAAAATAAAACAAAATTAAATTAAAATAATGGTCAGAAATATATACACTGAAAACTATAAAACATTGCTGAAAGAAAATGAAATGAGATCTAAAGAAATGGGAAGACATCCCATGCTGATGGATCAGAAGACTTACTATTATTAAGTTGGAAATACTCCCTAAATAGCTCTACAGATTCAGTGCAATCCCAACCAACATCCCTGTTACTGTTTTGCAGAAATTAACAAGCTAATCCTAAAATTCATATTAATTGCAAAGCACCCAGAATAATTTTAAAAACCTTGAAAAAAGAATACAAAAGGCAACATACTGTATGATTCCATTTACATGTATATGAAGTGTCCAGATTCAGCAATCTATGTATATAGAAGGTAGATCTGTGGTTGCTCAGGGTCAGGAGGTAGGGACAATGGTAGAAAATGACTACTATAGGGTTGGTATAGAGTTTCCATTTAGGATGTTAAAAAATGTTCTAGAATTTGATTGTAGTTATTGCTGTACAATTCTATGAATATACTAAATACAGCCTAACTGCTTACATTATTTTTTAAATTAAGTGTATTTGACATATAACATTGTATAAATTTAAGCTGCACAACATTAATTTGATACATTTATATATTGTAGTAAGATTGCCATTATAGCAATTATCAGCACCTGCTCACTTTATTTTTATTGAATTAATTGGGGTGACCTTGGTTAATAAAATTATATAGGTTTCAGGTGTACAATTCTATAATACATCATCTGTATATTGTATTGTGTGTTCACTACCCCAAATCAAGTCCTTTTCTACCACCATTTATCCCCTCTTTACCCTCTTCTGCCTCTCCTCACCCCTCCTTCCCTCTGGTCATCACCATACTGTTATCTGTGTCTATGAGTTTCGTTTTTTGTTTTCGCTTAATCTTTTCATAGTTTTCACTCAGCCCCCCAACCCCATGCCCCTCTGATGGCTGTCAGTCTGTTCTCTGTATCTATGAGTCTGTTTCTATTTTGTTTGTTAGTTTATTTTGTTCATTAGATTCCACATAAAAGTGAAATCATATGTGTACCTGCACATTTTAAACAGGTGAATTTAGCAACCTACTTGGTTAATACAACTCAGAAGTGGTGTGGCTGCTTAGGAAACCACTCCTGCTATTTTGACATTCATCCATTTAATATATATATATATATATATATATATATATATATATATATAATTTATTTATTTATATATGACAAGACAAAAGTAACAGTGTGGAAAATGACCCTTCTGACAGTGACTAAGCATACTCACTCGTATGTGGGTCTGGTCTGGGACCACCCGTACAGGCTGTGCACATCGTAGTGCCGCACCCGGGAGCCATCATGCAGGATCTGCTCGCTCTCCATGCACAGGGTCTTGCTGCTGAGACCCCTGTCCCTGGACTCCAAATCTAAGAGGAAATGCTGAGTTATATTCTGAACAACTTGATCTGCACATTCACTAGAAATGCCCATCATCTTGGCATGGCTCTATTTCAAACACCTTTATCACCAGTAGCAGCTCCAATTTCAAGAATTTCTTTTGTCTGATAAAAACAACCATGTTCTGTGACCTTGTAACTAATGAAGTATAAGGGCAGGGAATGGAGCTGGTAAAGGCATCCTTCTTTATGCTCCAACTCTAACATTTATGGAGTATGATCCATGCTCCTTTATCAGCATCATACATTCTTCTGTTTTATGACTGTATCTTCCACTAGATGGTAATGTTCTCAAGGGAATGAATCTTGTTTCAACCAACTTTATATTAATCTTGCTAAATCATTCTGATTTGTCAATACTTGCCTGATACACTAATCTTACATTAAGGGAAGAGGAGAAAATAAGGAAGGAAGGAAAAGGAAGGAAGGAAGGAAGGGAGGGAGGGAGGGAAGGAGGGAGGGAAGAAGAAAGGGAATTACCAAACAATAGGAAACATAGCAATGATGTAGACATTAAAAAACTTGGATTCCAGATTTCATCCCCAAAATTACTGGTATAGTGCTTGTAGGAAGGTGAGTCACTTCCTTCTCATGTTTCTGTAAGGGGAGAGAGTTCAACTCTCTGAGATGCCTTTGATCCCCAGGTCCTGTAGTCTCTATTGCTGTTTGTATCATAGGACAACCTGGGCATGCCCTTCATCAAGTGTCTGTGAACACAGGCAGAGAGAGGGCAGTGACTAGATTTTCATTCTCTAATCAAAAAGGGTGTGTGTGTGTGTGTGTGTGTGTGTGTGTGTGTGTGTGTGTGTAGGGGGTTACTTAAAGTTATAGCAATCAGTTCATAGTTATCGATGTAATCAGATGTACCATTCATTGCTTGGATTCTTTCATACCACATCAAGTCATTATTTCTATGCTTGATCCATAATTTAAGTATTTGTACTTATTCAAGGTTATTCTATTTGGGATTTTATCTCATGTTTAAGAGTGTTTTCTCTCTCCAAAATGAGGCTTCACTTTGACAACAAGAGGAAAACGTAAGGGGTTTTGAGCAGGGAAGTAATTTAAGGAAGCAATCATTTTACATACATGGCATATACGGTGGCTTATTAAGAATTTCATCATGGCAGCCACTGACAGATCCATCCACAAAGTTTGATGGCTCATTCTTATCCTGAAATGAATTAGCAAAACAGATTCCATGATGTCAGAGGAGACAGAGTGGCCTTGGCTCAGGAGAACACTGCCCTCCTAGAGACAAAAGGATCTTATTTAAACTCTCACACAGCTGGTTGCTTCATTGATTCCGTGGGGAAGAACTGGGATGCTGCTATGCCTCCCATCCCTCGAGACACACAATAGAAGAGCCTTGGACACGTGTCCCAGAGACATCTCAGGAAGCCCTGGTCTTATGCCCAACTGACATGCATAACAAATATCTGAACAGGCCTTTGAAACCATTCCCTCGGAGGACCAGCACTCTGGTGAGCATCTATTTCACCTCAGATTCAGGCCTTCTTGCCCCTAGGTCTGCTGTATCACAGATGGTCTCTCAGGCTCCCTTACTGTTGGCTTCTGGGGAGGTTTGGCCAATGGGAGGCAGTGGCAAGAGATTAGAGGATGGGAGCTAAGAGAAGACAGGATATTTGTGCCTTTTCATCTGGCATCATCTCTAGTGGTGGCATGTCTCCCCATTAGTCTTCAATGTCCTCTACCCAGTATGTCCCTGGGCAGACCTACAACTCCCTCTGCTCCTCTTGGTGGTCCCAGCACCTCCATTCTGTACCAGCATCCCTCTCTTTCACTCCTCCAGCCTTAGCTACCTGCTTTGCTAGTTTCTGAATTGCCTCCTACTGCTTGTACTTCTAGCATTTCCAAAGAAAACACACTAAGGATGCACTTACGATCCACAGTCCATCGAACTTCAAGCTCTTTGGGTTTGTATAGAGCTTTCTTATTTCTTCCTTCCACCAAGCAGCTGTGCTGTTTCGCAGGAAGTCAGGATACGCGATGTGGGCTTTGTACATCTGGAAGAGTAACACAGACTCTCACACTGGGTCTCTGCCTGTTCAGGAAGGGGAGTGTGGGGACTAGAAAGGGGAGGTGCTTGTGCAAAGTACTGCCACCCTCCTCTCATCCCCCCCACCACTGTGAGACCTAACCCACTTCTGCTGCTGCTTCACAGAATTTACTGTGGACACAAAGAGATCAGAGGAGGCTTTAGAGCTGCAGATGCTTTTTCTACATTGGTCAAATGAAGGAGACCAGTCATCCAGGGAAAAGTGAGCTACAGAGTGAGCTACAAGCTGATGTGACATCAAGTGCCAAGATGAAAAACATTACTCCTTTTAACTGGTTTACATGTGGACAATTCATTGAAACTCGAATACTATGTGGCTGCAAAAAAAAAAGAAGGATCTCTTACCATTTGCAACAGCATGGATGGACCTGGAGATTATTATTTTAAGCAAAATAAGCCAGTCAGAGAAAGACAAATATCACCTCGAATCTTGTTGCCATAAACCAACCAACTGGGGCCCAAAAAAGGAATTAAAAGAGACAAAAGAAGGAGGATAATACATAAGATCTATTGATTCATTTAAACATGATGGCTGATTAAGCATCATAGGCCAAAGATGAGTATACATCTGGGGTATGGGTGACTGGGAGACACAGATTTCAGAGCCATTCTCAAAGGTATTATTTATGGGTGTTAAATGACCAGCTGGCATACATAAGGGGTGGAACGCCAGAATATTTCCAGGCAATAAAACAAAACTCACTGATAGAGGATTAGACCTTTGACCTTGATCTCATGAATGTTCATTAAGTAATCAGTATCACACAGATTTCTATTCATTTATAATTTATAAATTACCCAATACATTTTGCTAAGATTTATGAAGAGCCTCTTTCAATCAAAATATTGTGATGCTGATTAATTACAGGCATCTCCTCCCAATCCTTACCTCTCCCCAGACAATGTCACTGCTGTTAGGCCATTTGATGAATACATTGTTTTCCTGCCCTCTGGTGAATGGGAGATACTTGGTCTCGTTGCGAGAAATGCCTGGATTCTGAAACAAAAGGGTTTAAAACAGAAAACATGAGAAAAATATTTCCAACAAAAATGATCTCCAAAATGTTAACAATTCGTGGTACAGAAAGAAATGGTGAACTTCAAAATAGACACACAAACAAAAATACAACCCAGATTAATTTGCCTATGTCTATTGATAGTTGAGAGTAAAAGAACATATTGATGTTTCTCTATAAAATTCCCAAGGGGGGAAAAAAAGCATGCTAATGTTTGAAAAAAAATTCCTGGAGAGAAACTAGGTTAACAAGACATTACCCTCACATAGAGAAAGGTAATTTACTGTATTTCAATAGTGTCATAGCAATATTCCCTAAAAATGTGAAACTTCTTTCTTCTATTCTGTGGCCAGACTGTCCATCTAAAGTGGCCTTCCCATTAACCTCATCCTTTACCTGCTCCAATTACTTTCTATAATAGTATTCTATTTCACAACTGTCATATGAATCATTACTGCCTAAAATTATATTTTTAATGTTTATTAATTGGTTGTATTCCTCCAATCCTACATAATAAAAGCCTAATATGTAAATCAACTGAACAGTGAAACAACCAGTCACTATGATGTGCACTGACCACCAGGGGGCAGAAGCTCAACACAGGAGCTGCCCCCAGCCAGCAGGCCCCAGGCCAACCAAGGTGGGTGCCAGGGGAGGGCCCCCCCATCATCCCACTGGTCACCCCACAGATTGGCCCTGATCACCGGCCAATGAATGAATAAATTTCGTGCATTGGGCCTCTAGTATTATATAATCCCTGTAAGGACATTGTTTTCTTAATGAATTTAGATTGCAAGCACACACACACACACACACACACACACACACCTTTTATAATGGTAATTTTCAAAGACTCAGGGCTTAACAAATACTTACTTGAATGAATAAATGAACCGACAAACAAAAGTCAGCAAATAATGCTCTAATTTTTGGAAGCTATAAGAGAGGACCATTTGTAGGTAACTACTTCTGTATTTAATCAAGAAATAACTTCCAATGTGAAATAATAAATTGGTCCTCTGGACCTTCACTAGGTTGTTTGTGAATTTAATTAAGAAGAAATAAGTCCCCTGAGCCTCACCATTGCTGGGTGATGACAAAACAGGTTTTTGAAAACCCCACAGTAAAGACAAGACTAAAATACAGCTATTCTAAGGCACAGCCTGAAATGGAGAGACTTTTTTTGTTGTTGCTATATTCAGTGTTTTAGCTCACAGTTCTTCTAATTCTATCAAGAGAACAGTAACAATAAATTATACTCAGTCATTAAAAATAAATATTGTAAAGCATCATCTTTTAAAAAACCTTTTTATTGTTTTTTCCTCCTTTATTTGCTTTTTCAAACTTAAAAAAGTAATTATAGATCCACAGGAAGTGGCAAAAATGTACAGGGAATTGTCCTATACTCTTCATCTCATTTCCTTCAATGGTGCTATTTTTAAAACATGAACACAAAAATTGAGATTTAATATTTGTAAGTACCTACCAGAACGAGGACAAATCTTGTGCCATTTTTCTTCATTCGCTCCATCAGCAGACTAAGGTTTTGAAAGCTGGTGCTGAGGGTGAAGTCCAGCTTCCGGTCCATGTAATCGATGTCTACATGCTGAACATCCTAGAGGAAGGGCAAGCAAGGTGTTGGGGGGTCCTGCAACAATAACCTCAGGGCACACACACTGCTCTGCCAGGCTCCAGGTCTGCTGCTTGTAGACTCCAGTCCAGGTCCCTCCAAATTTACCTCATTACTCCACTAGACCCACTTGTCAATTCTGCTGATTAAATTTGCTGATTCTTGCGTACAGATCACCTGTTCCCATTCCTTCTGCTTCTGCCTCCCCGCCCGCCCCCCCCCCCCACACACACACACACACTGGAATTCTCTCCCCTTTCCTTCCCTCAGTTCATGTCTTTTCCACTCTTCAAATCTCAAACATGGTAAGCCTATCAAAAAAAAGTGCTAGTTAAATGTCCAAGGGTAAAAAGCAGACTCCCCTGAGAAACAAGATTGTATACTTGTTTTCTCTTTTTTCCTCCAGTAAACCTGATTACATTTATTCACAATTAAGAACTACATTATTTTATAGCATTCTAAAATGTATATACTATTTCCACCATCTCCAGTTGTTTGGATGGTCTTTGAGATGAAAATCTTTCCTTCTCTTTTCTCAATACAATGCCAACCAACCTAGGTTTCTGCACATGAAATGTACCCAATTCAAGATTGTTGAATGATGGCTATGTGGTTAATATTCAGTTGAAACAAGAGATGTTTCTCTTTAGCTTAAAGGTGGTAATCACCTGTATTGTCTTAAGACTCTAGGTCAGTGGTTCTCAACCTGTGGGTCGCAACCCTTTGGAAAACACATATATAATTACATATTGTTTTTGTAATTAATCACTATGCTTTAATTATGTTCAATTTGTAACAATGAAAATACATCCTGCATATCAGATATTTACATTACGATTCCTAACAGTAGCAAAATTACAGTTATGAAGTAGCAACAAAAATAATTTTATGGTTGGGGGTCACCACAACATGAGGAACTGTATTAAAGGGTCACGGCATGAGGAAGGTTGAGAACCACTGCTCTAGGTAAAACTTGTTTGAGGGAGCAGAGACTTGTGCATAAGTCAAAACTTAGAAAAGAATGAACCAACATATTATTAACATTGGTTGCATTGGCAAGCTAAATCTATGGAATTTTTTCATCTTTTCATTTTCCTATCTTTTCTAATTTATATTTAGGAATATCTAGCATAATAGTATCTGAAAAGAAAAAATAAGTCTGGGTGAATGTTTCAAATTATCTTTGATGAGGACATTGTAATAATTTATTCTCATCTTCTAATCATGAATTGTCCTCCAAATCACAGGAGGTGAGTTAAAAGTAGAGAAAGAAAATATGTAATGAGAATTTGACTATTATAAGAGAGAATGAGCATGCTATGTGTGGAATTCTGTTTGTTGACAGTAATTGACTGCACTTCTAGGGGCTACGTTTCATTGTGGGAAATGCATATATGAGTATTTGTATTTAAGTCAAAGTGAAGGCTTGAATTTATCTCCTTTTTTTCATATTGTCACTTTATATTCACCTTCTCCAAAAATAATCACAGTATAGTCTCCTAAAATTGTCACAACCTTGATATGATTCTCTCTTAGAAGTCTCCAAAGTCATGGCTTATGACTAACCATGGTTACTGTAGGATATTTCTGGCAAGAGATAGTAAGTAGCAGTATCCTTTGCTAATTTCTGATGAATGTATGCCCTCAATTTTGGAAGGCAGCTATGCTCACCACTATACCACCAACGCCTCCAATTTTGAACTCTTGATTTAAAAAGGGTACTGTGACTTAAATTTGAAAAGCAATGTTTCCATATAAGATTAGCTCCATAGCTACATTTTCTTTGTACTGAAGTAGTCATCAGTAATGTCTATGAAGATGTTTTCAATTTATAATTAGCCATAAGTTCCCATAACTAATTAAACCACAGGCAGGGTGAAGGCTTCATACATAGGGAATCTGGGCTTCCACCATTTCATCATACAAATTGGAGATTTCGGTATCATTCTGGTATCCGTAGCGACTCAGCTGGAATCCCAAGGCCCAGTATGAAATCATTGCTGGCCGACCAATCAACTAGAATAAAAAAGAAAAACGGATCCAAGTAGATTCTTAGAGTAAAAAAAAGATAGTTGGCTTATGCTTGAAGCAACTTTAGCACTTCTACTTACTGCCTGTCTGATCTAAGAGGTCTCATAAATGTGGAACAATCATGGAGATGCAGAATGATAGAAAGTCTCTCTATATCCTAGAGCTTCCACTCTAAGAATCCTGAAAATTCAGTGGTTATTACTGATTAGAGATTCTTAGAAAGATTTTATAGCAAATAATTAAGAGACATATGGGATATTAATATCTTTTAACACTAAAACCCTACTCTCATAAAAAATTGTGATAACGTAGTAGGAATACTCAAGAACCATCCTATATAATAAAAGCATAGTATGCAAATTGTCCCCTCGACCGGGCGTTGTCTGGGAGTTCAACAAGGGGGTGAGGCTAGCAAGGGGAAAAGATTGAGGCCCCAGCCAGCATCAGTGGTGGCAGTGGCAGGCAGCCAGGAATTGAGGTGGGGAGAGAAGAGAGGGAGTACCCGGCTGGCAGCCAGCAGCTGCTACGGACCCTACCAGTGCACAAATTTCATGCACTAGGCCTCTAGTAAAAAATAAAATTGGCCCCCTAATTGGTTTGGCTCAATGGATAGAGCATTGGCCTGCCGACTGAAGGGTCCCAGGTTCGATTCCGGTCAAGGGCATGTACCTTGGTTGCGGGCACATCCCCAGTAGGGGGTATGCAGGAGGCAGCTGATCGATGTTTCTCTCTCATCCATGTTTCTAACTCTCTATCCCTCTCCATTCCTCTCTGTAAAAAATCAATAAAATATACTTTAAAAAAATAATAAAATAAAATTGGCTTTTCTCAGTGCTAAGAATGTGCAATATCCAATAAGCCTTGGATGGTTAATTAATGAATACAATGAATTCTGACCTCAGTGTATTGCTGAGTTACAAGCTCAGGAGTTGGCCCCAAAAATACATAAAAGTCCAAAATCCCTCCTGTGGTGCGGTATGTCAGGGCAGGAGTAGGCTGGAATGTCACATCTGTTAAAAAAACAAACACACACACACACACATACAAACATGAGGAGCATCTTGAGAACTATAAATTACCAAGACAAGGACTCTGCCCTAATATTTGCTATTTTCACTCTCTTCCTTTAGAGCCCACCTCCTCTGGAAAGTCTTCTTTCATGCTGTGGAATCAGAGATGGATTTTCAGGTACCCCAAACACAATCTCAATCTCAACCTTTTATAATGTTCTGTGAAAGGGAATTAAAGTGGCAAAGTCAAACAAGGTCATACCAAAGTAGAGACCATGTTTAGTCAAAATTTTACTCCCAATACCTGGCCTAGAGATTTTAATAAATCATAGATAAATGAATAAATAAAAGGTCGGGTTATGTGTTCCATTTCCCTGGCCATTGAACTTTCTTATTTCTATTGATATTCCAGATTCTGATAAAGTGGCTGCAGGAAAACTGTCTTTATCTTACCCATGGCATTACTGTTTAGCAGAAGCACTCCATGGGCATTGCCATCCTCCTCCAGTCCCATGTAGTAGGGGTGGACACCATAGGAATTCTTCTTGAACTGGGAGAGTCATGGGAGTAGATAAGTAACAAAAAGAGAAAATCCAAGAAATTCTGTCCTCCTCATAACCCAAACAGCCAACTCCTACTCAACACTGAAGATTTAGCACAATGTTATGTCCTTTATGAAAAATTCCTTGACCCTTCCTTCCACCCCAAGTAAAAAGCTAAGTGCCATCCCCCTCCACGCCCTTCTTGTTTATTATCACACACACACACACACACACACACACACACACACACGAGTGGGGCAAAAGTAGATTTACAGTTGTGAGCACGTAAACACAGAGTGTACACTTGTATTATTATGTGGTAATTATTGTATTATTTCACATATAACCCACCTATAAACCTACTTTTGCCCGACCCTATATTTATTTTCTAAAAGATTAAAAGACATTTAGGGACAGAAGGACATTACATAACATGTGGCCTATTTCATTTGAGAGCAGAATTTATCAATATAAGCTGAAGTTGATGAATAGGGTACATATGTGGATTAAAATAAATTTACACAGAGAGCAACTGATGGGTAATCTTATTCTTCTGTGCTTACCCCTGGTGGCTCATCTCGAGCAAATGTTCCCCATGTGTGCCAGCTAATGTTTCTTCTGAAAGTTGTGTGCTCAGTTTCCCCAAAGCCATAGATGTTCTCAGAGGGGAGGCGAGTAGAAATGGAAAGGAACATGTCATTGAAGGTGAAGCCCGGGAGCTGAGAATCCCAACTGCAACACAGAGGCATACCTGTGAGCAGAGCTGATCACAGGCTGGAGCAAACAGAGAATACAGTTCAGATGTCTAGTTGATTCAGAAGCCTCCTGAATGATTGCACACCTGGATCCAGGTTCAATTACTGTGAGATGACCCAGGTCATAAGAATGGCCATGACTCGCTACCACAGTTCTGTGTTTGCATTTTTATTCTGTGGATTGCAAGACTGGCAACTCCTTTTCTGATTAATTGGCCCTTAAGAGTGTCACTCATCTCTTTATTTCTAGATCTCATTGCCTGGTACATCAGCCTGAATCAATGAATAAGGTCTGAGCAAGTTTTCCAATAGAAAAGTATGAAACTCAGAATGACTTTTCTGGATTGGCCAAAGAACTTCTTACCAAAGAAGCCAACAGACAGAAAGTCAGACACATAGTCAAAGAGAGCCAAAGGCTGTCCACATGTGCACATACAGGTGACAGTTTCTAATAGGATAGGGGGCTTCAGCCTCAGGCAAATCCAGACCTGTGGATCATGCCATTCAGCAGCAGGTCAGGGATGAGAGGTGGCAATTCCTTTCATGCTTAACATTGTGAAAAGGCTTTAAGTCTATAGTGTCAATAGCAGCAAAGACTGCAAGACACCATTTCTCTCTCCTTAATACCCCTTACCCCTCTCTCCTGGCTCTTCTGTTATTATTTCTTAATGAGGCATATAGAGTTTTCTGTTCTATTTAACCAGAACAATGAGTAAAATATGTATTTTTCTTTTTCTGAAATCAAGCAACACTTAGTATTTTTAAGTCTTTGATTGCTTAATTGTTCTTGTTGAGCTAATGACTAATAAGAAATGAAATCCCCCTTGAAGTGTGTGGTGGGGGATAGATATCCTCTTTGTTTAAAAAACAAACACAAACATACACGTAGAGTGTTGAAGGTTAATATTTCACTTGCATTCATTAGAACCACTGCAATTAGATCTAAAACCACTCTAATTAGAACCGAATAAATGGTGCTTACATCACAGTGCTGGAGCTTTTTCGTTGAATCTGGATCCCGAAAGGATGGTTTTGAATCCTGACATCATACAGACGGTTTTCAGGTGAGCCAACAGGAGAGGAAGGGGTGTTCAGAGGCACTGGGACCTCGTACCTTTTATTAGTGGGATCATAGATCTGACAGTGAGAAAGAAGGAGACTTTCTGATGGAATCTCAAACCTAAAACCTCTCATACCAGCTCAAAATTCAGTTCCCATCAGGAAGCATCAAATATCCCAAAGAAAATAGATGTGAGGCCTACCCATCCACTGTGCCCAACACATCCTGAACTGGAAGAAAAAACACACAAAAAAACACCCTCAACAATACCCATCAAAGCCAGGGAGGGCACTACCTCTAAGGAATTTGTAATTTAAGGGTGTAGAATCTCATAGACAGAACGTGTGCATGTGTGTTTATGAGTGCGGTATGTGAACAGTATGTGCCCATAACTGTATAAGACTATGTGTGAGCATGTGTACATATGTTAGAAATTAGAGAACTGAGTTTTCATATGAACTATGAGATCTTCTTACTAGTTGAGCTTCCAGTTGCTGCTCAGCTTTTTCATTCCTAAGATTGTTCCTTTGTCCCTACCACTCATTTCTACCAACCTAACAGGGTTGCTGTGTGGGCAAAATGAGAGAAGGGCAAAGTATTATGCAAGGCCGGATAGTATTACTATTATGAGTGATCATCCTTTTTATCATAATAATATGAGCCCACATATTATGCTTAGGACAAGTTTTGTCGAAAGGCTCGATTCTCAATATTCTGTTTCTCAAACCAAAAGCAGCAATATTACCTGGGAGCCTGTTAGGAATGCAGAATTTTGGGCCCTACCCTAGACTTTCTGAATCAGAATCTTCATTTTCACAAGGTCCCTGGGGTGATTCACCCAACATTGAAATGTGAAAAGCAATGTCTAGAGTGAACTGTCCAAGGTGGTACCCACCAGCCATGTGCGGCCATTAAGCCTTGAAATGTCCTAGTCTGAGCTGAAACTCACTATAAATGCAAAATACACACCAGAATTTGAAGATTTAATCTGACCATAATCTAAAGTATCTCAATACGTAATTGTATTTGGATTACATGATGAACTGATAACATTTGAACAACTTGGTAAAATAAAATGCTATTAAAATCCATTTCACCTAATTTTTTCAATACATTTTTTAAAATATGGTTATCAGAAAACATATGTGGCTCACATCATATTTCTATTTTAGCAGAGTGGTGGTTCTCAAAGTGTGGCCTCTTAATTTGCAGCAGGAGCATCACTTGGGAATTCATTAGA
Source organism: Myotis lucifugus (assembly GCF_000147115.1). NCBI lineage: Eukaryota > Metazoa > Chordata > Mammalia > Chiroptera > Vespertilionidae > Myotis > Myotis lucifugus. The sequence goes on along the minus strand of NW_005871189.1, from coordinate 1,421,281 downwards.
AATGCAAGTTCTTGGAAACCCTGGGCAGGAACCCCAGCAATGTCTTTTAACAAGAGCTACAAGTGATTCTGATGCATGTTAAGTTGAAGTATCAACTGCTAGAGAAATAATTGTAATGTTGGAAATGAGTCAATGCCACCCATATGAGTTTACCAAAAAGCAGACACATTGTTCTCAGGGCTAATGTGTCTCAGTAATCCTTTGAGGATCTTTCTGACTTACAGAACCCTTCACTATAGGACATGGACAACCCTGGTGGATCTAAGGCCACACCCGACTATGATCTCCTGACTTTCTGGCCTTTACCTTTCTGGGCTTCAGCACCCTCAACTCTAAAATGAGGGATTTGGACTAAAAGATGTTTCAGTAATTTCCATCCCACAAGAACTCTGTGCTGATGACCAGAATCTGCAACACGGGCATTACCTTGAACTGCAGCATGCTTTCCGTGTGGTAGATCACGCTGATCCTAAGGGAGCTGATCTCTGCAGAAAGAGGGTGAGAGGTGGCGGCTGCTGCTGCAGGTGTATGTCGCGTGCTCCGTGGTGATGGTGCTGCTGCTCGAGCTGACCCAGGGGCTGTCAGGTGGGTAAGGTCTGTGGTGATGCCAGTGGGCGAATACTGAATATTACTGGGAGCATACTTAGGGATGGTGTCATAGAAACAGGTGGGCACTCCAGGAACAACTGTGTTCTGCAATGAGAGGATGAATTCTCAGTCAGCCTCCAACACCACACTCTGATTTCTAAAAAAGTTGGTTAACACAGACTAAGTCTCTGACATTGTGCCCATTATTATAGGTTCAATTATGTTCCCCCAAAAAGATGTTAAGTCCTAACACCTGGCACCTTATTTGGATATAGGATCTTTGCAGATGACCTAATTAAATGAGATCATTAGGGTGGGTCTAATCCCATATTAACTGGTGTCCTTATTAAATAGGGAAATTTGGACACAGAGATAGATATGTTCCCAGGGAAAGAACACCATGTAAAGAGGAAGGCAGAAATTGGGGTGACATTTTTATAAGCCAAGGAACACCAATGATTGCCAGGAAACCGCCAGAAGTTAGGAGAGAGACATGGGACCAATTGTTCCTCGCGGCCCTCAAAGGGAACCAACCCTGCTAACACCTTGATTTTGAACTTCAGCTCTCAAAACACTGAAATAATATAGGGTGTCCCAAAAAATATATACACACTTTGAATAATTATTCATTCCAATGTTTCTTTCTTTTCAGATTTAACCCATTGGAATGAATAATTATTCAAAGAAGTGTGCATACATTTTGGGGGGACATCTGTATGTTTGTAACAGGTGAGTAGTGAAGGGTCAGCAGGTAGCTTGATCTGGAGACTGGAATCTTAAGGCAGGGTTCTGCTCCCAATGCCCCCAAACTATACCACTTTGCCATGGGATAGTTGCCCCCATTGTGACATTAAGGAAATCACTTATTTTCTCTTTCTCTGGCTTTCATTCTCTCTGTTTTTCAAATGGAGGGGAAGATTCATACCTTACCTTCCGGCCTGAACTCTAATTGATGAAAAAAAAATCACTTAAAATACTCAATGCACAATGTATTGTTACTATGTTAAAAATAAAAGTGGGGTTTAGAATAAGGAGGTTAGAGAAAAGAGGGAGCCAGGGCAGCAATGAGTTTCTTCTCATTCAGGATATCTGAGGAAAACACTGATCACCTGCCACTCAGCATTGACAAAACGCTGCATCTGTTGGCACAGGATTGTTTTCTTTCTGAAGAATGATTCCCATTCAACCCAACAGTGTTTGGAAAACATTTCTTGGTGCCTAATCACTCCTAGGCCAGTTTTTACAACTTCCTGCTCACTGCGGTAATCTGCTCCTCATCCTTACCTCCCAAAGGCACCCCCGCTGCTTGCACTTCTCCTCAGAGGCAGTGGGATCCTCAGGGTAGCAGTTGAACTTCTCTTGGTCACTGACCAAAAGAGTCCACCTCATGGAGAATTCTTGTCCCAGTGCCAGTCCGAGATCAGTGATTTTCACCACCTGAGGAATGAGAAAGGAGGCCACAGTGACAAATGAGGAGAAATAGAGACACCTGGATAATGTCCTTCCCTGATGGTTGGGAAGTCAAGCCTGGGGGAGCTAGCCTTTCATCCAATCCCACTTTGCCTTGGGATGGCCTTCGTCCAATACAACCTTGCCATGTGACATCCTTCATCTAATGTCACTTTGCCATAAGATAGCCTTCATCCAATGCCACTTTGTCATGGGATAGTTGGAATATTATTGTTCCTCCTCTGGGACTTTTGACCTCCCTGCCAGGAAAATGCACTTGGCTCATTCCCGAACCTTCTCACCTCAAGTCACTATAGAATACTGAATAGGAAAGGCTTTCATCATGTTAAGGAGTACTAATCACTGGGAGGGCTGTCATTGTTGGGCAATTGCCTTCTGGGAGTGATGCCTGTACATTTTAATAATGGTGACAATTATAACAATAGCTAAGTTTTATTGAGCATGTATATGGACCAGGCACTGTGATAACTACTTTATATGCATTCCCTCTATTAATGCTATAAAGCAATCCTATGCTGCAAAAAAAGATGGCTCTCTCCATTTCACAAAACAGAAAACTGATGTTCACAGAGGTTAAATGCTTTGCCCAAGATCTCACAGCTAAGGGCTGGTAGAGCTAGGATTGGAATCCCATTCAGCCTAACTCTAGAATCCAAGCTCCTATCCTTGGGCATATGTGTTGTCTAAATGGAAGGAGGCCTCCCTACAAAATAGGGAATTCCCCAGCACTTGAAATACTCAACTAATAATTGGGATCTTTTGTCTAAGATTATCATGTAAGGGACTCATTCAATAAGGACAAAACCACCCAGCTGGCTTGGCTCAATAGTTGAACCTATGAACCAGGAGGTCATGATTTAATTCCTGGTGACCGATCCCCAATGTGGGGCATGCAGGAGGCAGCCAATTCAATGTTTCTATCTTTCTTTCTCCTTTCCTCTCTGAAATCAAAAAAAATATATTTTTAAAAATAAGGATAAAACTGATTACCCCTGCTGTTTTATTCAACTCTCATTTTCTATAATGATATAAAAATTCCTTAAAACACTAAGGAAAATATCAGCTGTGTCTCAAAGGGGGTCTTTAACTCAATGAGAGGGTAAATGTGTAAATACCTTCTAGAACAAGGCCAATGTATCAAATAATATAGTTTGAATAATAATGTATGGAACTGCATCTCATGTGGGATCAGAATGTCTAGTTTTAAATTTGCCCAGAGAACTGCCTTCTTCCAGGTCCCACTGAAAGGACTGTCTTTTTCAAAGTTCAGGGATTCATGTTTAGCAAGCACATGTTTCTCTGTCTGTATCCTTCCTAGGGTGTGGTCGATTTCCCAGCATGCCAGTGTCTCTGTGCCCCCTCCAAACTCAATAGAGCGAGAGAGAGCTGGCTGTCAGCTTCCAGAAAGGGCCCTGCAGGATGGCAGGATGGAACAATTGCCCACCTTCGTTGATGCATTGTAGCTAACATTTAAAATGGAAATATCATTAAGGACAAAATTAGTAGGTTCTTTGTCCATTCCCAAGATTATGATATCTGTAAATGTGAGGTTGTCGGGGTCCATATAATTATTTGTAATCTTTGCTTGTAGATGGTTCTGGAAAAAAAAAAAAGTCAGTTTAGAGACCAAGTATATCACATTCTAACTGTGCCCAATGCCACTCAACATCTTTCTTTCTATGATATAAATTATATCCTTTATCTCTGAGGTTCTAGATAGTGTCTGATGATCTTCCCCAGGAAATATGTTAACCCAGACACTTAACAGTCCTAAGTCTTAGTGTAATATTTTATGCTTGCTTTGGTTCTCTGGTTATTTATTGATTCCATTATTCAGAAAATATGTTCCTGACATCATGGAATTTTCAAGCAGATGTGATGGATAACAACAAAGAAAACAAAAAGACAGAAGCCCTCAAGAGAACCTTTAACACACAAAGGATACACACAAAATAGTGCCCACATAATTTTTTTTGTATTCTAATTATAATACTGATAAGAGCTTAATTGCATAAATGCTTACTATGTGTCGGGCACTGTACTAAGCGTTTTACATGTATTATCTCATTCAAGTCTCACAGTAAACTATGAGGTTGAAGCTCTAATTATCTCAACTTTTTCAGAGGAAGAGAGTGAAGCCCAGAGAAATTAGATATCTTATTCAGGGAACCACAGTTCAAAAGTGACAAAGTTGAGCTACGACAAAGAAAGTGGAACTGAAGACTAAGGGGAAAAAAGGAACACTTTGATGTTTAGAAAGACTAGGCATCCCACAAATATGCCCCACTGATTTCTGCAAAGGTGCAAAAGCAACACAGTGGAGAAAGAATAGCCTTTCAACAGATGGTGCTGGGCCAACTGGATGTACGTAGACAAAAAGTTGAACCTCAACCTAAATGTCACATCTAATATAAAAATTATATATATATATATAGTTTAGGAGATAATATTCAAGATCTAGGACTAGGAAGGGTTCTTATATTAGACACCAAAAAGCATGATCCACAAAAGAACAAAAAGATAAATTAGGCCCATCAAAATAAAAAATGTTTGCTCTGTGAAAGACTTTGAGGATGAAAAGAGATATCTACAGACTGAAAGAAAATATTTACAAACCATAAATCCAACAAAGGACTGGTTTCTAGAATATATTTTTAAAAAACACTCAAAACTGAATAGAAAAATAAGGCAAATAATCTAATTAGAAAATGGGCAAAATAAATAGGTAGACATTTCACCTAAGAGAATATACAAACAGGCACAAAAAAAGACAGTCAACATCTTTAGATATCAGAGAAATACCAATCAAAACCACAATGAGATATCACTACCCTCTCATCAGAATGAAATCATAACATCAAATGCTTGTTATGATGCGTAGAAACTGGGTGATGTATACACTGCTGCTAGAAATCTAAAATGGTTCAACCACTTTGAAAAACAGTTTGGCAGTTTCTTATAAAACTAAACATGCACTTATTGTAGAACCCAGCAATTGCATTCTTAGGCATTTATCTCAGAGAAACAAGAACCTGTGTTCACACACAAAGCTGTCCATAATGTGCATAGCACCTTTATTCATTTGTAACTGCGCCTGATGAAGATAGCCCAGATGCTCTATACTAAGTGAATGGTTAAATAAAAGCTGGGTATCTTGGAATACTACTCAGCAATAAAAGGGACTATGGATACACCACAACTTGAATGAATTTTGAGGGAATTATGCTGAGTGGGGGAAAAAACAATCTCCAATGCTACATGCTGTATGATTCCATTTACATAACATTCTTGAATGGACAAAATTATTCAAATGGTGGACAGAATAGTGGTTGCCAGGAGCTAACAAAGGGGGAGGGGAGGAGGCAAGTAGGTGTGGCTATAAAAGGACTATAGGCAGGATCCTGTAGCGATGGAAATGTTCTGTATCTTGACAGCATCAATATCAATATTCTTGTTGTAAAATTGTACTATCATTTTATAAGATGCTCCCATTAGGGGAAATTGTGTAAAGAGTAAAACAGATCTCTATTATTTCTTACAACTACATGGGGTACTATAATTATCTTAAAATGAAAAGTATAATCGAAAACAACAACAACAGTAGAAACGTAAAAGGAAGGAAATAAGGGAGAGAGATTCCCATAAAAGAAATCTCTGCCCATGCACAATCAGCCATCTAAGAAAACCAGATTAGATTTCTCCCATCCACTGCTAGCCTAACTCCTTTCTTCCTCTCAGTCCCTTTGGGAAATAGGGACAATGCGGGGGTGCTGTTCTATGTCTCCCAATCTCTCAAAAGCACCACTTCATACCTGTGTCCAAGGCCAAGTTTAGAGGTTGGGAAACAAGGTCATTATGGAGGAACCTCAAAATTGCAGTGCACCACTCACCACCTCCCACCCACAGCCCACATACCACACACACTTGTACACCCCCCCCCCAAATAAGGCATATCTTGGAAGCCAGGACTCATCATATAAAACTCAGAGGCAATGCATTTTTTCCAGAAACACACACACACACACACACACACACACACACACACACCACAAAAAACTAGTTCTTCACTGAACTAATGCCGAATTCTTATACCTTATATATCCTTTCTGGGACCATTGGAGTCAAGCACTGACCTTATTCCACATGACTACGCTTCTATAGCAAATCAAAGCAGTCACAGAGAAGAACATATACTGTATGTTCCTCAGAAACAGTACTTACCGAGGTGACAGAAAACTCATACAGAATGTAATTCTTTTCCGTTACAGCATCTGAAAGAGAAGGACAGAGGGTACTCATCACATAGAAAGTAGAGGCGCTTCTCTCAGTGGGAATACCTTTGCCATCTGATTCTGCTTAGCCACGTTTTACCCATTTTTGTCAAATCTCCACAAAGGTTTCCTGGCCACTTCAACCCACAGTAACTGCTTCATCCTCGGAACTCCCATGGCCTCTATGAAATACTGTTTTGCTGGCATTTACAACATTTTGACTTGGGTTATAGGTACCCATATACACAATGTATCTATCCTGCTGCACCAGGAGTTCCTCAAGTGCAATGTCAATGTCTTATTCATCTTTATGTCCCCTGCATGCAATGCAATCATAAATAGCCAATAAATATTAACAAATGCTAATTCTGTGCAGGGCAGGATTTTTATATCATCACAGACCATAAGCTTGTGTGAGGTACTTATATGGAAATCCTACAGTGGAAAAAACACACTACACAGATAAAATACTCCCTTTAATAGTAACCAAAGAAGTATTTTGCAAATCTATGAGCAAAAAGTATAATTTGGTATTAATAATGATACCCAGAAGAAAGAATAATTAAACTAAATCCAATAATGTCTGTTGCTTTGGTAGAGTCAGTAACATACAACTTGCTCATCTGAAGTCTATTTTAATTGCATTGTGCTTAGCCAACCAAATCTCAGAATAAGTTGATTTTTAAGCTATAGAAATAAGCATCAGTGATAACAGAGTGAGCACTGTATTGGGCAGCTTGCAATGACTAATCTCACTGAGCACTGCAGTGGTGGTGCCATAAGGAAATCTACCTGCAGACACACCATCATCCCAGTACAGCTCTCCCTTTGCTTCTCTCTTGTAGTCCAAGGCAATAATGAGTCCCAGGGAGTTCTTCCGACTGCAAAAGAGCAAGTCTCAGTTTCAGAGAATGAAGAAGAGACAGAACTGTGTTAAATAAGCCCCCTTCATGCTTCACAGACAGATAATTTCAGAGTTTATCCTAGAAAGTGAGTAGATCATGACCTTGAATGGCAACACGGAAGCTGGGTGTGGGTAGACAACAGAGGTTAGTAGTGAATGAGCATGAGAAGAATAGTCAAAGGAGACAGCTCCTGGTGAAAACTGGGTCTGTGATAACATTAACAATTAGCACTAATCGCTGCTTATCATGTGCCAGGAATTCTCCTAAGTGTTTTATGTACATTAAATTTTTATATTATTTCATTCAAACCTTACAATAACTCTAAAAAGTCAAACTATCATCATCCCTGGTTTACAAATGATAAGCAGAAATATAGAGACTAAGTTGCCATAACAATACATCTGGTATGTCGTAGAATTGGGACTTGAACCCAAAATTTCTGGCTCTTGACCTTGAAGTTATTTTGTCTTTGATCTCCTATTTGACTTGCATTCTCTCATGCCTAAGTGAATCTCCTTGAGGACAATTTTTGACCATAAAGAAACAATAACAACTAGTTCTTTACTTCATTATCTTATTCAATCAGAAGTCAATGAGATCATTGACTATTCTTAAAATCTGATTCAATCCAGAAGTAAAAGACTGTGGAAATGTAAAGGAACAGAGGCTACATTTACCCCCTAAATGAAGACTAAGATGCCAATTTGGGGCCAACCTTGAAAGGAAGGGAGGAAGATCACTGACTAAAGATGTCTTCCTTGGGTATATCCACTTTTAGTCCCTCTATCAACCTTTCCCATAATGCTCTGCCCCTTGGAGCATGAGAGCAGTTACACCTTAGAAAAGTGAGGAGCTTACAGCTTACCTGGCCTCTGTGGTTGTGTTTGGCTGCTGGATGGGAAATATGTAACCCCCTCGAAGGTGAAGTCCTATCCTATCAGGGGGCAGTAGCATCTCCACCAATTGTTTCCTCCATTGGATGGCTGTTCCCTACAACAAAAGAAAACAAATCAGATAATAGGCTGTTTAGGTTAGAAGGGATTGTGGAGATCTTCTACTTTTACTGTCTCATTTTAAATAAGAGAAAAACTGAGACCTCCCAGAAGGGAAGGTGACTTGTCCAAGGCATAAAGGTAGTAAGTAGATAGCAAAGCTGAGACTCCAACCCACCTTATTTCATTGTATTACACCATGCTATGATTCCACAAGCAGGCTTAGCCTAAATCCTGACAGCCACATAGTAGCCAGGTTGACATAATGAACATTCCCATCAACCTACCCCAGTTATTCAAATTATTTCATGGAATATTGGGAAAGGCCTTCCACATGGAAAAGTACCCACAATCAGCTAAATGTAAAGCCTCATACTATCATCCTACCCAAGCTCCCAACAATGCTGCTGCCTTAGAACTTCCTCTGCTAGAGGCGGTTCTCTGGGCCAAGAGGGCTACCTCACTTACTGTCTCATAGTCATACCAGATGGCATCTGGTATGTATGCTTTCACCCGGTCCACACCCTAGGGAAACAACAACAATGAGCGACATTAGCATATCCTTTTACAGTTTGCACAACACCTCCACGTGTGGCTGCATGTGCTCCTCTGAACAATCCTGAGAAATAGTTGGGATTCTGCCATTCTACCAATGAAAATACAGATACTCAGAGAGGTCGGGCAGTTCATCCAAAACAGATCTGTACCAGAATTTAAGTTTGTTTTGCTTGAGGTTCCTGAACTTTCTAAGAGAAGCAGAGAAAGTTCATTCATTGAGTTACTTGTGTAGTCTGGCAGGTGGGAAATTTAAACAGTCAGGCACCCTGGAGAACCTTCCAGCAGCATCACTATAGCAGGACATGCCATGAGATGGTGTGGCTAAAACACCAGCTCCAAGGGCCTTTTACATGAGTACATTGGCGACCTTCCATGTTTACAAACTGGTCAACATAATCCTGATACCCCCTTTCTTTCCCTGTACTTCCCCAATCACTGCTGCCCCAAATCACACTGCATATGTGGACTCTACAGTAACAACTGCCCCTTGACCAGCATTCCTCTCTCCCTCCCTACTCCTCTCCCCACCGCTTCTCTCTTCCTAACCCCAAGAGCACATCCTCTCTGGTCAAAGGGAAACACGGACAGATGGCCAGCCCCAGGCATTTGAAGTCCCTGTCAATGTCCATATACTTAAGGACACAGGCTTTGATGTAAGCTTACAAAATGGAAATTGTTTTGCTTGGTGAGGCAGTGGGACCAAGAATTACTATTTTTCTAATTTCCAAATGTTCACAATCTCTCATTTTATTCATATTTATATTTAAATGCAGCCAAAGATATTCAGCCTCCAGCTTATTCAGCTATAGAGCCATGAGGACTAATGTTGATATCCCATCCCACTGCTTAGATTATAAACACACTTCATATAACACAGGCGTGATGAGGAGTCCAGGTCCCCATAAGAACTGCTCATGCACATCCCATGTAGCACTGTCCTGGTAGAACCTGGAAAACAGAGAAGGTAGGTGAAGCCTCCAACATAAGAGAGCAGCTCATTATATGAAAACAAGGTCCTAGCAAACCTTGTTACTACTGACAAGGGAAGCGAAATTATAATCTGAAAAGATGTCTTTGTGGGTAAGGAAACTCACTCGTGGACCAGGGGCCTCGCTACAGTTTCCCCCAGGGTATGAGCTCGGTAGAAGAGGGTGTACAGATAAGGCAGCAGGGTGTAGCGGATGTTCAGATAATGCCTGGAGGAACTCAAGAGTTGAGAGTCTTCACCAAAGGCAGCAGGGTCCTGGTCCTAGGAGGAAACATAAGTGATTACTAAATATTTCCATCATAGTTTAAACGTCCTCTTTGATAAGTTTTCTCACAAGAAAATAGCTATGTTCTCCAACTTGAAGATGTGGAAGCATTTCCAGAACTGAAAGGATCTGGGACCTACCTGCTCCTTCATCTTATAGATGAGAAAACCATGTCAAAAATGCAGTATAAAATTGCAAGGAAGTGGCAGAGTTTAAATTTGACACATGTCTTCTGACATTGATTCATGACCGCCTCAGGATGATAAAGAAACCTACAGAGATTACCAAGAAGATAAAGGGCCTATAGTGGGCCCGGCTCCCCCAGAGCTGCTCCAATTTATTTTATATATTGAGGTTTCTCGTGATACTTCATTTGGCAAATAATAATAATAAAGTCATACTACCACTAAAAAGGAATTTGAGCCCAGCCCGTGGGGTTCATTGCTTGAGTGTCAACCCAGGAACCAAGAAGTCACTGGTTCGATTCCTGGTCAGGGCTAATACCTGGGTTGCAGGCTTGATCCCCAATAGGGGGTGTGCAGGAGGCGGCTGATCAATGATTCTCTCTCATCATTGATGTTTCTATCTCTCCCTCTCGCTTCCTCTCTGAAATTAATAAAAACATATTTTAAAAAATTGAAACCCAGTGCCTTAAACCACCATGACCTATAATCCATCTTTTTTATGCACTTTTATGAATTTGCAATGTTAAAATTTATGTGTAGTTTTATTTATAATGTTTTCACCATCAAAATTTGTTTTATTTTCTCTGTCCCAAAGACAGTGACCTCTATTTGTTCTTCAATACACAAAGTACAAAGAAATCAGGAAGACAGTTTTTAGCAGATTTTATCTAAGAGCAAAAAAGAACCCTTTATGAGGGAAATCTAATTCTCTTAGGACCCAGAAACATACTTTTTCCATCAATGACGGACATGCATTTTGTTCATTTTCCTTGTTCTTTGAAAGATGTGCATAGCAAATTTAAACTTGTCATCCTTATAGTATTACTGGGACTGAATTCTAGAAAAATTATCTAAATTTATTCCTTTCTTTTGTTCCCCAAATTGCCCATTTCCCCCTTCCAAATAGAACTACTCTATACCTCGATGAGGCTAAACACCCAAGAAAATAACACTCCACAGCTTCCAGCATCTGGTCTCCAACTGAGACAATCTAGAGGTGCCTTGTCCATCATGGTGGCCATCAGTCACATGGGGCTATTAAGCACTTTTATTGAAGCATGGTAATAATCCCTCCTTGGGAAAAACTGCTGTTTGAACTACTCTGTTATTCTTAGACAGTCTCTTATTCCGTGGGTCAACTCTGTTATTTTTAGACTGTAAAATAACTTTGCTTTTTTGCTTGAATAGAAAAGATAAACTTAATTGTCTGACCTTGCAAGCTAGCCATCTAAAGGAGCTGATACACTATATTAATTCACATATTCTGCCAAGTCTTTGTTCACCCAAGGTTATAGGTGTTTGATTAGATATAATATGTACTCAAAGTTACAAGTTGTCTGTATAGATATTACAGCTGTTTGATTAGATATAATATCTATTCAAGGTTATAAACTGTCTTACACAAAGAACTGGAAGGATATAAGAAGGAAATACTCCCTCCTGTGTTTGTTCAGAATTTGACAGAGGTAATCTGCTCTGAACCTGCGTGCAATAAAGATGACTCCTAACTAATGGGCTCATTAGGTGTCTTGTCCAGCTCGCTGATTTGCGATACAATCATGTAGTTAGTAAGATTGGGGAACTACACTTTTAATTATATTTGATAATAGTTAATTTAAATATAAACCTAAAACTGAATCAATGTTCAAGTATTTCTCTAGTAAACATAACTTTATTGTTTTGGTAGGACTACATTTCACTCCAGCATCCAAATTGAGATGTATTGCAAGTGCAAAATGCACACTGAGTTTTGAAGACTTTATAGAAAGAAAAGAATATAAAATAGCTCATATTAATATTTTGTATAAAATATGGGTTGAAATAATGGTAAAGATAGATTTATATAAAGAGCTATATAAAGTAGATTAAAAAATTGTTCCTGTTTCTTTGTACTTTTTCAATTCCCATTTAAACTTCCATGTGTGGCTCCCATTATCATTCTATGGCTGGCACTAGTTGGGAGGAGAGAAAACAAGCACTGTAAGCTGGCAGCCAGAGTGGTCTGAGTGCTCCTATGGACATAATTTCTCCAGGCCATCTCTTCAGGAAGAGCACCCCCCTCCCTGCTTCTGGCCATCTGCTTGGAATTCAGAAATAGTTCATCTCTCTCTGCTAGTACAGCCCTGGGTTAAAATACTTTGAATATCTGACTATAGATCTTTTCCAGGTTAGAGATGTCATTGGACAAAGGCAAGAACTAGAACTAAAATGATTATCAGTATGTTACTCTAGTGTGCCTATTAATAGCTAAGTCACTTAATTTAAATCATTTCAGCTGCATATTTATTCATTAAAAGAAAGGGCATCCCACCCTACTTGTTCTTGCCATCACCATCATGATAAACATCTCCTTACTACAGACTTTGAACCCTTTCTATAGACTTGCCATCAAAATATGATTTGGGTTAGAAGAGGAGAAATGCAGGATATGTCATGAGAAGTAGTAGGGAGTGGTCTCCCAAACCATTCATAGAATGTTGTAAAAAAGTGAAAAAATGTTCAGATCACTGGCCTGCCTTCCCTTAATCCTTTCTCCTTGATCCCCCATATCTAGGAGTGGTTTTCCTTGTATTAACTGAAGTAAAATATCAATGGACTCCAATTGTCCTATCTTATATAAAGTGGTACCAGAACTGATAGCAGCACCATAGAAACTTTAGCAACCCCTCTTACATTTGTTGGTGAGTTTTTAACAATAAAACCATTATATATATATTTTTTCCACACACCATCACCCCATACCCTACTTTTTAATCTATCACTGAAAATTTATCTATTCTGCTCCTGCACTTAGGGCCAACCTGGAGTATTTTCTTCAACTCCCTCTTTGGAAACAGGTAGATTAGATAACCCAAGAAGTTTCCATCACTTCTCTTGGGGACCTTACCCTGAACCCAGGCCCATTGTGATTCCTGGATAGTGGATAAAATGCTCCAAGCTGCATCCATCTTCTGCAGAGCTCCTCTGTGGTATTATCTTTATACCCACAGATATTGGCACCGACCTGGAGAATAGGCATACATACAGCACAATGGTCAGTGAGAGAGGAAAAAGCATTGACTGCATACCTATGTGATAAAGGAAACGAGAATCTCTTATTCCCATCACTCCATGCTTAAAGAGGTCCCAAGGTTTCAAGGCAAGCCCCCAGCCAAATGGGAGAATAAAGAAAGTGTGCAATCATGGATTGACTGATGAGAGGAAGACTGACTGTTGTATGTTTTATTAAGGGCTCACCCTCAATATTCAGTTTCCATTTTCATGCTTTGCTATCATTGATGCTCTTTTGATGGAATTTTTCTGTGATACTGATACATTTTACTCATGGAGTCTCCTTTCTAACTTCAGAGAATCCATGGATGCCAATGATAGAGTGTTACCATCCTATCATCAGAAGGCAGCTCACACAACACACAAAAATTGATTTTTCCAGTACATATCAAAGTGAGTTGTATGCTCACTGCTTTTCAGACACCTCAAAGACTGGTAATGGAAAGAATGTCAAAGCTCCTTGGTTGAGAGTGAAACTCACCATGGGGATGCCAAATAGGTTGAACTCAAGGATACTAGGGATGGACCATCGAAGATCATCCCATGCAGCTGCATTGTCCCCTAACCAATGACCTGCAAACTTGCCAGACCCAGCAAAAGTAGAACGAGACAAGATGAAGTTCCTCTTATTTTGGAAGACAGTATTCAAGGCCCTGAAAAGGAATACAGTCAAATGAATGTGAAATGAACTGTGAATGTCAAGGACTTAACCTATATCAAAGGTCCAAGCAAACTGAGAAAAAAAGCAAACTGAGAAAAAAACATCAGGGTATCATGAAGGAGAACAAACTGGATTAGCATTTTTAAGAGCTTCTTTCTCATTTCTAGGTAAGGATGCAGATCTCATGTAAGACAATAAAAACCTCTACAGTCAGTACCCGCAAGGAATTTCTCTAGGCACCTGGCCTCCTGATTATGTTTCCTCCATCTTCGATCTGCTTGTGTTCTGGCCCCTTTGGTCGATGATACATTGGAATGAGGGGCTATTGGCCCTATCTTCTCCCTCTAGAGAAAGTTTTTCTAATGTACCTGGGTTCCATGCCTTGCTACCATTCATAATCTTGTTTAGGAAAACACTAGCTCAGATCAGAACCCTTTACCTGCTCTTTGCCTAAGAGGAGATTTTGCACACAGTCTGGGCTCCAGGAACCCGATTCCTCTGAAGCTTCGGAACTTATTATTAGCAATTCCCAATGTTAGGGTATCTTAATCTGTGCAAACTAGTATTACTTGAAGTGAATAAGTCTCAAAAGATGGCATATGGCACTCTTAATGCAGTTAAAAGTAACTAAAATATAAATATTTTCATTGTATTACTTATAAAATATTACATATCAAGTAAAAACTATATAAAAAGTAAAACAAAGGAATTAAAGACAAGAAATTCAGACCAGATGTGGGCATGTGGGATGGGATAGCATGAAGTAAGATGTAGGCTGTTTTCCTAGCTTTTATTCAGAACACTATTTTGCTTAGGCCTCTCCCTGCTCTCTTCTCTCCTAAACAGTTCACACTTACCTTTAGTGTTTTAAAATTGAACAGTAATACAACTATTGGATGGTGATACCTGAGCCACAGTTGCCTCTAGTTCTTTGCAGGCAAGCTCTACTATTTTTCCTTCCAAGACATGGTCTGAGACCAGTGTACCATCAGGCACTGGGCAATTCCTCATAGGCACTATCACAGCCACCAATGCTTTTCCTCTTTGCACTTTTAAGAATGTTATGGGGAGTGTACACATGCAGAACAACTTATAATGGAAAAAGGAAGAAAATTCTGAAATAGAAGACTGGTTTAAGAAAATTAAATTCTGACAATTAAATGACCAAAAAATGGGGGTAGAATGGAAAGGACTCATTCTTCAACTCCTGTCCTCATTTCTCCTTTTATAAGGACTGGCAATACTTTGTGTTTATTACCACTGGCTAGAGGGTTTACTGCATCCTGCAATCCTCAATCATTAAAGAAACACATTCAAGTTATGTAAAGTGAAATTGAAACAGGAAATGAAGTTAAGTGAATTTAGGGTTTATTTAGAGTCATCCCATTATAGCACCACTGATTAGATAACATGCGTGTTGTTTTTTTTCCAACTTAAGAGGAAATATTTACCCAGAGATCCCTAAGTCTCTATTTTACATCTCTCGGTTTGGGCCTACATATAGTCAGGTCTTGATATCTGAGAGGATCTGATTTCTTCCTACTTTCAAGCCAGAGGAAAGTGAACTTTATTCTCTTTGTAGACCAGTAACTGCTGTCCCCAAACTATACTTCCAGCAAAAGTTGAGCTAAATGTTCATCAGATCTGTGATTTAAATTCTCCTGATGCCCAGATCCAACTGAATGAAAATCTTATCTGATTTTTAACCAACTCTGTCTGATGCCTGAAGGCTGTTTCACTTATCTCCATTGTTCTCTGGGAACTTTGACCTTTTAACTATTAACCATTATTGACATAGCTCCAGAACATATTAACCAATCCCAATGTGATTTTATAGTACTTTTATCACATGGAGATTTGAACATTGAAGCAATTTGAAACTCTCTTTCCTTCCTCCTACCTTCCCTTACTCTTTCTTTCTCACCCTGTCCATTTATCCACTCTCCTCCCACCTTCAATCTTAGAAGCATCCTCGAGTCAAAATAGATCAGAACAAGAACACCAACCCAAGATTTTCATTTTAAAGATGAGGGAACTGTCTTATTCATCTAGTTTACTTCCCAGAAAGGTTGAGTGAGAGAAACAAGTCAGAAAAGGGAAGATAATGAAATCAGAAATGTGTGTCCCTCTTTTTGAAGCTTTTCATTTATTGAAATAAAAACTTTTGCATTTAGTGGATAAGGACTCTCTCATTGAACAATCCAGAATAATATTAAGTCATGAGGATAAAATGGTGTTGGAAAACAAAATAGGCCCGGTCTGTGCCTCTAATTCATCAGGTTCCATTTTTCTTCTCTTTCTCAGGCCAGGCATTTATTCAACAACCATGCCTTTAGTATACACATGATTCCACAGGCTAAGAAAATATGGCGTGACTATTCTCTCAAGAAATTGATAGTCCAGCAAGAAAAAAAGTAAATACCTAAAAACTATAATACAAGTGCTTGGATATTAGGCATAGTACAATATGAACAAAGGTAACACAAAATATGGGGTGGGTGTGGGGGTAATCTTTTCCTAGGACTGTCAGGAAGGTTTAATATCTGAGGGGAGGTTTTAAAGATAAGTGCATACTTGAAAAATTGACTGGGCAGGGAAGGGCATCCTGTGCAGGGAGAGCAACACATGCAAAGACATGGAAGAATGAAATAGCATTTGGATTAGGGAGCAAGAGCAGTTATGTTTTCCCAGAGTGTAAGATATAAGAGTAGCAGGGATGAAAGGAAAATTCTAAGAAATCATTAAGTTATGAAGTACTTTACAGGTTTGGCTGGGGTGACTGGATTTTATTGTATAGAAGATACCAAGCCAAAGATAATTTTTTACTGGGGAAAGAAGTGAGCAGATTTTCACTGGGGAAAGAAATGAGCAGACGTGTGATTCAGAAGGTAACTTCAACAGTAGTAGAGAGTAGATCTTTTGAAACTTTAACATACATTCAATACCCCTGGGAATCTTGTTAAAACTCATATTCTCATTTCCAAGGTCTAGGGTGAGGGCCAAGGAGCTACATTTCTAATATGTTTCCAGATGATGCTAATATTGCTAGTCCTTGGACCACACTTTGAATAGCAAGAGTAGGGATAGATGAGTAGGAGGTAAAGCTACAGTCAGGGAGGGGAGACTAGTAGTTATGGGACTCATGTAAGTTTTACTTGAGCAATGATGATGGCCTTCGTTAAAAAGTGTCAGTAGAGGAAAAAAGGAGATGATTATACACATGTTTTAGGGTCAAAAGGTCTGAAGCCTGATTGTAGAAGTGGATGTGATGAAAAGAAATAACTCAAGGATAATACCAAGTTTCTCACTTCAGAGTCTGGGAGATAGTGATGGTGTTGCTACCAACCAAGATAGGGAATTGAGCAGTTTCAAAAATGATTAGACTGAGGGGACCAGGCAGAAATAGGTAACAATAAGGTGAATGGCATTGGAGGTACTATATGACATCCAAGTAGAGAAGATCAGAAGGTAATTTTGGATATCTGGGCCTGAAAATCAGGGAGAGATCTAAGCTATAGATTTATAGAATTATAGATTTTTAAATTACCAGAATGAATTACAGTAAAAACTGAGAAGAAATAAATTATTTTTGTATTAGTAGAGAATGAAAAATGAAGTCTAGGGATTGACCCCTAAGATTTATCAATCGTGAGAGAATACATGAAAAAGATCCAGAGGTCAAGAAGGAACAGAGGTTAAGAAGGGACAGCTGGAAAAAGAGCAGGTATGCCCAGATAGAGTGGTGTCTCAGAACTAAAGGAACCAAGCTTCAAAGGAGTTGTCAGTGATGTTATGTACCCTAGAAAATTCAAGTAAAAGGACTGAGAAAACATCAAAGTCTCCCTGCTCCTATTTCCCACTAATGGTGTTCCAGAAATATCAAAGCAAAAGGACACAAGTAGAGAAAAACTAAGACATTCTTTCCTAAGCCACTTGAAGGTCCCCAACAAATCTTCAAAGACTAGTTTCCCTGTCTGTTTTATAAATTTAAATTAAAATCTTAAACTTAGTCCCTAATTTCTTGCTCTCTTAGGTATAATGATTGTAATTTATCACTTTGGTGGGGGGGGGGGTGGAGATTTTGCAGAGAGCTTTTCCTCAATTTACAAAGTCAGCAGCAAAATATTAATGCGACAAAGTATGTAAAGGACTGAATCTTTTGCAGGAAGCATCTGTCTCTTTGTTAGACTTTCATATTGAGTGGTGGTGGTGGTGATGGTGGTGATGGTGGTGGTAGTGGTAATGTTAGTGGTGGTGGTGGTAATGGTAGTAATCATGGTGGTAGTGGTACTGTATACGTCTTGGGGCAGAGGGGAGAGTTGAGAGGGTGACTGGGGCAGGCAGTAGGGAGGAAAGTTAGGAGGGGTTGCTATAACATTGCCATGTAAATACAGGATACTCGATACACTTGAACTACTTCATATAAACAATTAATAATTTTTAGTATACAGTACATAGGTTCATTGCAAACTTGCAAACTTGACTGGGTATCCTGTATTGTTATTTGCTAAATCAGGCAATTCTTATTCATAGCACATTCAGTATTGGAACCCAAGCAAGGGCTGACTTCCAATTGGAGGTTCTAAATACCTTGCACATTATTGCCTACTAATATCAAGTCCTTAGTCACAAGCCAATAAGCAATAATCCTGCACAGAAGCCACGGAATTATATAGGAAGACCTCTTAAGTAGCCTGTAAGATCTGAGTTTCTAGATCCACATAACCACAAAATATATTTGAAAAATATACCTATAGATGACAAGAGAAACCCTCTATCTCCCAGCTCCCCGTATCTCGAAGTAGAAGGAAAACCTAGTGCTTACGAGTCTGTGGCTCTTGCCATGGAGTAGCCATACAAGCTGTGGACATTATAGTGAAGCTCCTGGTAAACCTCGGCGTCCATGCAGAGGGTTCCTGCAAAAAGCGAGCGGTCCAGAACTCCTGTGGGGAAACACCCATTGGTGAGCCACTTCCCTATCAACAAGCTCTTACAAAATAACCACCTAATCCAATTGCTTCCAGGTTCCTGTACCTTCTCCACCAATCTCTACCTGGCAAAACTCTTTTCAGATTTCAAATCCTATCCCAATGCCTCTTCCTAACTGGGACATACTCTAAGCCCCTCACTGAGGTAAATCATTAAAATCAATTTGCATTCTCTTGAGCTCACAAAGAATGGTGCTGAGTGGTGGCAACAGAGAAAAAAACTCAGAGCAATGGGAAGTTAATCTGAGATAAAATATAAATAAAATACACACACATAACTACAGATATTTAATCAAGGAGAATTGAATGTATGAAGAACAGATAGGAGGGCAGTGAAAAGGGAATATATACACTCTGAAATTACAAGCCTTCACACCTCAGTTACACTTTTTAAAAAATGAGATATTTGGGGGCTTTCATGAATGAGAACTTAGATATCCTGCCTTTAGAAATCAGCATAGTCATTGTTTCCCTTTCTTATGCCTAAAATGGTCAACACTTCTGTCTTGTGGCCTGCAATCTCATTCTTCCTCTTCTACTTGTAGACCAGTACCAAGGGGCCATACCTCCTGCCCTCCTTCATGAAGCCTTGCTTGTTCATTAGATATGAGGCACAATTCCAGAAAGTGGTAGAACCAGGAAAGACTGAGGTTGAGTTTTTCTCACCAGCCCAGCAGAATCAGAGATTGAAATTATGTTTAATTATAAAATATAAAGACAATTATATTTCTGGCATGACTCAGTTTGTGGCCTGAGATTCACAACTAGATTAATTACTAGTGTCCCGGTGCATGGATTTGTGAACATTGAAAGGAAATCAATTAGGAAAAAATATTTTAATATCACTATTCGTCCTTTCTCTATAATAGAAGTGTCAACTAAATTCATGATCAATAATGACAGATCAAAACACACACGTGCCATTGGTGCCAGTGAGAGCTTTATATGTATGGCGCGTGCACGAGTCAACTTAGCCTTTTTTATATATAAAATACACTTTGCTTAATTAGACCTGCTTTCTGATTTAGCTAAACTTTTTCCAGCCCAGTGAAGCACCCCAACTTCTCTTCAGGTAATTGTCAGCAACACAGCAGTAAATATCAACATGAAGCAGATTATTATCAGATTATTATTGAAGATCAGCAGGGAGAACAAAGGGTACAATTTTTAACTACAGCAGTGTTTGACTATATTCTGCACAGTGGGAAAACCTGAAGTCATTTTCAAGTTCCACCATTTCTTACTTCTTTTCAGTTGGGTCAAGTTTCTAAACTTTCTAAATCTCTGTTTTCCAGCTAATGAAAAAGGATTCTACCAAGTCTCCTATCTACCTACTCTAGGACTTCTGTGAGGATCAAATGACATGAGGCACATGAAAATGCTTCACAAACATTTGGTTAAACTATAAAATGTTTGCACCTGGCTATAAAGCAAGTTGGGTTCCTGGACTAAAGAAACTCCAAGGAGGCTAGTCACTAGGGAGAGGAAGCTGGGCGTTGCTAAGTGACATCATTACCCAGTGCCCACAGTGACTATTTCCAGGTTGGGTTGGACTCTGGGCCACATTTTGCACCATGGGGTCTTGGCAGCATTGGCTGCAATTTGCTGAGATGTCACTCTGGGGTGGCAGCAGGGCCTGTGTCCCACTTGGGGGAAGCTGAGTGTTGGTTTGTCAGCACCAGGTCCATGGTGCCGTTTATTTTTAAATAGCCAGTGTGCATCATGGCAGCTCCTGCATTGAGCGTCTGCCCCCTGGTGGTCAGTGCATGTCATAGCTACTGGTCAGAGGGAAGGGCAGATACTTAGCCTTTTATATATGTAGATAAGAAAGGATCCTAAGATTTTCCCATGAGCAAAGGTAATATATCTAAATCTTTTTCATGACAATGTATACTTTCTTTTTTAAAAATCTTTATTGTTGAGAGTATTACAGATGTATTTTCTAATCCTGAAAAGATTAAAAGTAGACCAGAGGCAGAGCAGTTTGTCATATGTAGTAGACAAAATGCTGAGAGGTAGGGAGTAGGATCCTTGTCAGAAGCAGACAGAAGGTAAAGAGATTTCAATGTTCTATAGGAAACAAAACAAAACAAAACAAAACCTTTTTGGCTAAGTAGAAGATTAAGAGATTAAAAGGGAAACATGATAAACTGATACACAGTGAAAAAAATTGGGGGAACACAGAATGAACAGAGAAGAATAAGAGGGGGAAAGAAACAGATTTTGCAAGAAGTTGGCTGGTTTGAAGTCAAGATTCCTCCTAAAAAGTTCTTAAAAGAGTAAAGAAACAGCTAACCTGTGGCTCAAAGGCACCAGTGAAGTGAAGAAACCAGAAGAAACTGGCAGAGACTGGCCAGATGCTCACCAAGCCTGTCTTCTCCCCAGGAATATAAGATTATATTTCACATTTTCTCTTGAAAGTTTAGCAGAGTCATGTGATTGGATTCTGTGAACAAATTGAACACCCCCCCGCCCCCCCCCACACACACACACTTCCAGGCTTATCCATACATCTCCTCTACCCTTCTATTTCCCCTTCACCTAGGAAGCTGGAAACAAAGGGCTCTGAGATAGGAGAACCAGGTGATGGAAGTAACTGGATTCCCGAGTCACTGCTGGGATGAGAGCCACACATTCCACACTAGAATATTATATGAGCAAAAATTTTTATTGTGTACTCCACTGAGATGTTAGGATTCATTTGTTTCCACCAACACTATACTGTTTCACAAACACACACACACACATTCTTTTAAAATTAGGGACTGGAAATGGGACTCATAAATTGGAAGGACTAACAGGAACCATTGATGCTATGGAACCATTGATGCTATTGGTAATAAGCTAAACAAACACACACATATTACAGATTTACTCCAATGGAAGGCAGTTTGTACTTCCAGTATTCTGATATTCTCATAAAGTTTAAAATTGAACCATATGTAACATGTATAAAAGGTTTAGAGGAAGGGATGGGAAATGTAGAATTTGAGAGAGGAGGCACAGCCAGGGGAGATATGACCTTCACCACATGCTTGCCCTTGGATTATGTCAGCAAAAGAGTAATGCAAGACTAAACACTACAGTAAAGTCTCCAGGGAGAGGGAAGTGAAGTGGGTGGAGGTGGGCAAAGCACATGGAAAACGGGACACCTGCAATTAAGTCAACATTAAAAATTTTTAATAAAATAATAAAAATAATCCTATATAATAAAAGGCTAATATGCAAATCAACTGAACGGGGGAACAACCAGTCGCTATGATGCTCGCTGACCACGATGGGCAGATGCTCAATGCAGGAGCTGCCCCCTGGTGGTCAGTGCATTCCCACAAGGGGAGCGCCTCTTAGCCAGAAGCCAGGCTCAAGGCTGGTGAGCCCAGAGGTGGAGGCCCGCATCTGTGGCAGCGCTAAGGAGCAGAGAGCTGAGTGGTAAAGAGTAGCGAGCAGGAGGGTGGTAAGGAGTGAGGGGTCCTGGACTGCAAGAAGGTGCAGGCTGGGCTGAGGGACCCCCAGCCCCCATCCACAGTGCATGGATTTTGTGCACCGGGCCTCTACTAAGATAATAAAAACAGTCAAAACAAAACAAAAGAACCATTGGAAAGTGAACTTGCTCCTGGCTACACTGAGTTTCGCTGAGGTTGTTTTAAATATCTCCTACCTACATCATTACAAACAGGTGAAAACTTACGGGGAGTGAAAGGAGGATAGTTCCAGTTGTTATCTTCACACCCATGATCAGAACCTTGGAGAATAGATACTTCCTCCATTTCCTTCAGAGACACGAAATACACAAAGTGGAAAATGTTATTGATTTATAGTTAGTTGTTAAAGAATGTTTACTGAACTAGAAGCTGGATAGCTGGCGTCTCTTATTGATTTTGGAATCTTAGGTAATCTTAAATTTTCTGACTTCTGTTTCATCTTTTGAATTATATTGTATCTACAGTACCTTCCAACTCTAAATTATATCAGGTACATTTAACCTTTTATACCTTGATTTCAATTAGTTCATTAAGAAATACTATTTCAAAGGCTAATTCATACCTTATGAGATTTTATTGTTGCTGATATTGCCTCAGTATTGTTTTAAAGAATCTAAGATAGAGTAATATTCTATTTCATAATTTTCCCATTCTGTTATTCTACTCAGTGCAGGGCTTAAGAAGATAGAATTGAGATAAAATCCATATCTTTAAAAGAGCTTGCAAATAGGTGATGTGTAATCCTGCTAACAAAAATGTAATTTTTCAAATTGCAAATAAATTTTCCCACCCGCTAGCCTCTAAAAAAATAGAAGGACCATTAAATTATTCTTTAATTATTTACTTTAAATTTTAATAAATCATTGCTACAAATAATGGCACCTGTAGTTTCTAATAAAATAGTATTTTTAAAGTTAAAAGACAATTAATTTAGGAAAAAGCTGAGTCCATGAGAAAGCAAAATATTTTCTTAAAAAATAAATAACCATTTGGTAGCAGATTGAGAATTAAAATCCAGAGGGTTGAGGCATCTAATTTATTGTATATTATAAGCTCAACATTAAGTAAAAGGATTTTAAATATCACTATGTCAAGTAAACTATTTTATTAGAGATTAGAGTTAAAATTCATCTTAAAATTAGAAATATCTGTCTCCAAAGTAAGTTTTATACTGGAATAATGACTTACAAGCCACACTCCATCAAACTCCAAAGTTTTATGAAATTCTTGAAGCTCTTCTGTCCACCATTGAGTACAAGCTGGATTATCATAAGCAGGAAAGACTATCTTTCCGGGATATCCCTAAAAAACAAAGAAAATTGTGGTGGTTTATCTGATGATTCACACATGCATTTATTGCTGGCTACTATCTCTTCTACCAGAAGGCCCATGTAGCTTACATTTTAGAATCAAAATGTGTGACTGTCCTCCTAAAACTAAATGTTAAAATAGATGCAAGGAACCAAAGGAAGAAAAAAATAAAAGGAAAAACAACTTATTATAGAGATGAGAAGCCAGCAAATGTCGCTTTTCTCTAATTAAAAAAAAAAAAAGTAAAATTTCATATGTCAGGCCAATTGACATGTTTAAAATATGGAAAGTTTAACTAGATGATATTTTAGAAGAGAATGACTTTGTTTAATGTGTTGTTAATTGAAGATCACCTAAAACCTGATTTGAATAATGCGATTTATAGATAACTAGAGGCCTGGTGCACAAAATTCGTGCAGGGGGGGGGGTCCCTTAGTCTGGCCTGCACCCTCTCCAATCCAGGACCTCTCGGGGGACATCCCTCTCGCAATCCAGGACCACTGGCTCCTAACCCCTCACTTGTCTACCTGCCTGATTGCCCCTAACCACTCTACCTGCCTGCCTGATCGCCCATAACCGCTTGCTGGGGGGCAGGGCCAGCCCAGCGAGGGGCCGTGGTGGTTCTGGTCTAACAGTCGTTATGGTTGTGACGCCTTTACGATCTCTGGCCTTTTATTATATAGGATATGTTGGTTTTGGCATAGAAACAATCTTGTTTAAAGGGTTTAATGCATTTTGTGCTTTTTACTCAGGTCAAATATATTTTATTCTATCTTCTCTTCTTATCTATTCCTATCAAAGATTTATTTTTAACATTGTCCACAAAGAGCACGAAGATATAGTCATAGCCAACTTACTGAAAATTCTAAATTGACAAGACTCAAAGTTTTGTACATACATTCTTGCTTATTTTCCCAACAAATTTATAGATTGTCATTTAGGAACAACTTTATGCTCAGGCAGTATAATGAATAGCTATCTATGTCTTGGTTCTTTGTTTTAGGTGATGGGTCACCATATAATAATCAGAAGTAACTTTGAAACTCAGGGAAAAGATGGTGTGGCAAAGGAATCACCTACAGTGACATTGTCCCTAGAGCAAGCCCAGGAACATTCATTCTAACCAAATTCCTTTATAACTAACCCACACTACCTCCAGCACTATTACCTCTGCCAACATCTTAGATCAAATGATTTCTGTTATTTATTGGTCAATGGAGGTAACTATCTAATAAAATTTTTGTGGTTATATGCAAATTCCTAATTACATACATCTCAAATATGAATACTATTGAAATGACTCATAAGTCTGGATAATCTTTTCTGGTAAACAAAACAATTTTTTATGTGACCATGGCCCCTGATTTTGTACTTATATATGAATATCGCTCTATCTGATATATTAGAAATTCACATCAAACAAAACAGCAAAAGCAAAGAATTGGTTTGGAGAAGGAAGGAAACTACTGTTTCATGAAAAGTTAGAATTAATGAAAAAGAAAGTAAATAGAAAAAAGTATCGTAGACAAAGTCAATGATGGGAATTAAGTGAGAAGTTAGGTAAGGGTTCATTGATAACCCTAAAATGGTAAGTTTTGCAAAGTTAATTGCCTGGGAGCAACAAGAAATGAGGCCACGTGAACTTTTAGATGAAGTACCAGTTTTAATAAATCTTCCATCATCCAATCATCTAGGGCTGACCCCACACATAATTAGAAGAGAAGTTTGACTGCAAAATTTAATTTAAAATACTCTTGAAAGCTCAGCTGCCCTGAAAATAGGTTCCTAAGCAGCTTACTCAAATGCCTGAAATTGCTACCTTAGGATAAAGGCTGGGCTCTATCTATAAGTCTCATGAAAATTAAAAGTATATTAGCTGAGGTAGGTTTCACATTAGCCTATGAGCATCTTGCTCATTACCATAGTTGAATTTATTGTCTGGGGATATAAACTTTAAGAATAAATTAACTTTCTTCTAATAATATATTGTTTTTCAACTATCTGTATTATTAGAGGGTCAGGATTAGCTTTCTAAAGACTAGATCTTAATTATTCTGCCACAAAAAAGAAATCAAAATATGTAATGTGATAGAGGTGCCATCACTACAATGGTAATCATATTGTAATAATCAAATTATCAAATCAATATGCTCTACACCTTAAATTTATACAACGTTATATGTCAAATATATTTCAGCTAAAAAACAATTTCTTAAGAATTTTAATCATTCTACTATTATATCTACTGTTTTAAAAATAATAACAGAAACTCTAAAGCCAAGAAAACAGTAATAATACTGTAAATTGCCTTCTACTCATTGTCATACCAAAAGCACAAACTTCCCCCAAATAACTGTAATATACTCTGATTTATTTATTTTTTTTGAGAAATTACCTGTCCAGTGACAAAGCCTTTATTCCCCAAGATCCATACTCTCTTTTTTCTTCCATTCTTATAGGGCTGGTATTCAGAATCATGTAAGATGCCAGGATTCTAGTAAATAAATATGATAATAAATATTATTTTTATAAATGTCTTTTGCACTTTAAATGGGATAGTAGGCCATGGAATAAGTGTTTGAACATACCATAATAATTACATATTTCTGTCCATGTTCGTGTAAGTTCTTGGCAAAATCTGAGAGACCAGGGAAAGCCTTTTCATCAATAGTGAAGTCCTTCTTTCCATCCATGTAGTCTATATCCGAGTACTGAACATCCTGGAAGACAGTGCTGGCCAATTAGAACCGAGGCAATATCACCATGCTGATAACTCTGGTTCTTCATCATTAAAACTGAAGCCATTTTTCTTTTTTTTAAATATATTTTTATTGATTTCAGAGAGGAAGGAGAGGGAGCAAGAGATAGAAACATCAATGATGAGAGAGAATCATTGATTGGCTGCTTCCTGCATGCCCCCTATAGGGATGAAGCCCACAACCTAGGCATGTGCCCTTGACTGGAATCAAACCTGGACCCTTCAGTCTGAAGGCCAATGTTCTATCCACTGAGCCATACCAGCTAGGGCAAGCCATATTTCTTAATGATCCTGGAACTTCCAGGACTTGGCTACTTCTTAGGAGTAAATAAGCCCTTTTTGAAAGAGTCAGACACTCTTAGGTTGTAGTTGTATCTCTTTGCCTTGATAGATGCCTGTCATAAAGTATTGGGAGGAACTTGAAGGTAAGGACTGTGTCTTGTTCATCCCTGTAATTTAAGAGCTTAGATGCTTGAAGTAAAACAGGTGCTCTTTAAATATTTGTTTGAATGAGCCCATGAGTAATGTTATTACCATGTACTAACTTGGACCCTAGACATCAAGTTAAAACATATCACAAGAGGAGAAAATAGCCTGCTTGTCTTATAAAACATCTAGCGTACTAATTAACAAAGATAAATGACAAAGGGACAGAGCTTTAACTAACCAAACTCTCATACACACATTATTTTTGTGTTTGCATACCAACCTGTGAGAAGCCGATGTTATAATTTTTAGTGGGAGATTGAAATGTATAGGAGCTAAGTGACATTTCCCAAAGTCAAATGCAGGAGTAGGTGGGGGGTTAATTGGGGCTTTGGTGATAGACTCTTTGACTGCAAATGCTCTTTTGTTCCAATTGCCACATACTTCAAAGACATCTGAAGGTCTTCTAAATAATTGTTCATCCTGCGGTTGGTCGGTCGTATGTCAGAGGCTAAGGACTGAAGGAAAATGTGGCTTGTGGCCTATAGCCAATGCAGCACCATCTGTTCTAACACTGGGCAGTCATTTTAGGACCCAGGTGTCCTCCACCGTTACCTGGTGGGAAAGATCTGATCCATGAAAGAAAAGCTCCTTTGTTTAGGAACCAGCAAGACCTCAAAAGGGTTTTCCCTTCAGAGGCCTGGGGGAGATTGAAACCAATACCACATGTAGCCAGGGGGCATGCAGGAGATAGCTGAGCGATCTTTCTAACTCTCTATCCCTCTCCCTTCTTCTCTGTAAAAAATCAATAAAATATATTTAAAACAAAAAACAAAACCTTAACTTAAAAAAAAAAAAAGAACCACTTTTGAATCCTGGGCCTGTCATTGAGCTAGCTGGAGTGACCTCAGGAAAGTGATTAACATTGCAATGTCTGCATTTCCTCATTTGCAAAATACCAATAAGTGAGGGTCAACCATGAATGTGAAAGCATTTTGTAAAATAATGATGTGGCAAGATTTGGCCTGGTTCCTCCTGGAATTGTGTGTTGATAGCAGATATCGGATAAATAAAACTAAATACATAATAATCATGTCCCCTTAACAACAAAACCACACAATGACCAGGTTTTCTCACAAGAAAAATTCATCTCATTGCCTGCCCTCATTGCTCCTCTGAGAGGAGACTGAAAGCTTCTGAGATCAGGCCAAAGTCATTTCCACCCATAATATCTTCCTTCAGGTATTAATCAAATATATGTTTATATCACAGTTCCAAAGATTGAGCCCAAAATAAATTGTTTTGATAACCTCATTAACTACATGTTATACATCTCCAGGGAGAAACTTTTCAAATATTATATACTTAATAATGATCTTTTTATTTACTAGTGGACATTGGTCATCATAAATACTTTACAACCACAGAGCTTTCAAAATGAGGATGTTAGATCTAGAAAGAATATCCAAGGTCACTATGTGAAACTTGCTGTGATTCACCATTATAATAATCAGCACTTGTTAACCATGTCACCCAGGTGTTGCTTTCTCTTATGAAATAGCAACTAACTTTGATGGAGTCCATCCTTTGTGTTACATGCTTTACATGCACAGTTTTAGGCATTCTTCACAACCAGCCCACCAGAGTAAGTCTTAGGTTTTCATTTTATAAAGAAGGTAACTAAAACACAGAGGTGGTAATTAACTAGCCCAACATTGCATAGAGCTAGAAAGAGGAAAAGCTAAAATTCAAAATCATATCCTTCTGACTTCATAGCTGTGCTCTTCCCATGATGACGTAAGTAATTTAGTTTGCAAATTTATGACAGTAGGTCTATCTATCATCTATCCATCCATCTACCAATTTATCTATCTGTATTTTCCTAGTATATTAGGTACAAAAAATAAAAGATAGAAAATGGCATCTTGTTCATGATAAGATAAGTTCCAACTTACATATGGGATCCTAGCTTTACGAGTTCGGTCTACAACCTCTTTCAATCCCTCGATGTTATTATAATTCCTGCGACTAAGCTGGAAACCAAGATTCCAGTAGGAAGGCAGGAATGGCCGTCCAACGAGCTAGAAAAATAAAGAAGTGTCCAAGCATTTAGAATAAACACTGTTTGTAGCAACATGTCCAATACAGACAACTTTGTTTCCATTTCATTATCTGTTAAGTTCTCAGATCTAAAATATCAGAGCCAATTCCTTGTACATAATTTATTTTCACTAAATTTTTATTTACTGCATGAATGAACTTTACTGATTTGTAGCCTCAGGTCTTCGGGATGACTGATCATGCATGGTTGGACCATGAGTTCCTTGAAAACAGCACAGCATCTGTTTAAAACCTCACTAAATGACTTATTTTTACATTTCTCAAGCCTTGCACGGTGCCTCTTAGCACACAGAAGGCACTCAATAAATGTGCATCAGAATAAACATACGATGAATGGAAGACTCACAATCCCAACATATGTGATCCATAGTTTGCCCACAAGTTTTATTTTTCCCAGGCTAATTTACAATGAGTGTATGCGATAGCAGCAATAAAGACTATCTAACTACAAAGCCATACCTCCAGGTATTCCTGAACCACTTCTTCTGGAGTGTCTCCCAGGAACACATAAAAGTCAAAAATGCCCCCGATGGTGCGGTAAGTGATTGCAGGAGCCGGCTGAAGGGTGACCTCTGCAAGTATTAAAATAAGAGCCATTACAATTTCATGGTTGAAAATATATTCTTCTGCAGAATTTAAATATGTGAGCTACCGAAAACAGTCTGTCTCATTTTGAAAGAGATGAAAATCACACCTGTTCCTTTACATGATTGCTGAAGCTTATCAAATATTAAATGAGTACAACAACCATGAGGAATTAATTGGTTTTTTTAGGAGAATGAAAAATAAATTCTATTTTAATCTGGCTATATAAAAATACAAATTTCTGGGATTTGCTACTAATTTCAGAGAAAAGAAAAACGTTTACAACCTTATTAGATCATTTTACCTACAATTAAAAATAAAAATAAACCCTCATCCAGAAGCTGGAGGAGGGAGATTCTGGAGTGGGGAAAGGGTGGGCTGTGAGAAACAGCTACAGATGGACAGTATGTTTACATGTTGAAACCTACAGGTGTCTTTGGAGTGGGTCTATCAGTGAATCCTATCATCTATAAAATATTATGGGAAACATTATACAAAAAGAGACCTCTGAGGCAGTTTTCAATAAAAATAGCTTTCAGCATGAACTGGATTTGTAGACAGGTTAAACTGCTTTCTGTTTCCAGTTTCTGATGAAGCATAGTAGGTCCAATATGCCTCCTGTTAAACTGTGATCTCACCATACGAGTCATTTTTATAAAAGCGGCATCCCCATACATATTCCTGCCAAGGTAAAATGATGTTTCCTACCCATAGCATTACTGTTCATCAGAAAGACCCCAAAAGAGGAGCCACTGGTGTCTTCAAGGCACAAGAAGAACGTGTGAGCTCCATACAAGTTAATCATGCCCTGCCAACAAACATGAAAAGAAATAATAGTACATATGTAAAATGTTTTTATTCACCCCAAAATATAATCAAAAGCCATGCACAACATGTACTTGGTCAACATATGTTGTAGTTAGTATTGTATCCAAAAGGTATTAAAATGGTAACATCAACGTGTGTTTATGATATTTCCACACAATGGGATACTCTATGCAATAAGAAGTGAAATGCTAACACATACTATAACATGAGTAAGTCTCATAAATGTTATGCGAAGTAAAAGAAACAGACACAAAAGACAATAGGCCATGATTCCCTTATAAAATGTACACAGAAGTAAAGTCTCTAGAGACAGAAAGATTAGTGATGGTCTGAGACAGGATGTAAATAGAAATTAAATGTAAAAGTTTTTGGAGTGATGAAAATGTTCTAAAACTAGATTATGTTAATGACAGCACAACTCAGTGAATGTACTAAAACCATTGCATTGTACACTTAAACCAAGTGAATTTTATGGTCTATAATTATACCTCAATCAAGTTATTTATTAAAAATTAGAAGTTATTTGTAATGACATAATAAAATGATAGCAGAAGATGACAATAGTGTGAGAAATTTTGAATGTCTTCTTTATGCGTAACTGCATTTTCTGATCTCTCTACAATTAACATATAATACTTAGGTAGTAATAAAGTTTAAAATTTTTAAAAATGAAAACATATTAAACCTGTCACAGGGCTCTGATGAGAGCACTAATATAAAAAGAGACAATGTGAATAATTGTAAGGGATATAAGAATAGAATATATGAGACTGTAACATATGGAAAGCTTTATGGAAACTCCTTGTGTGATATTGCAAAATTAGTCCTTGGCATATAGGGCAATTGTACTGATTACAGTAAATTCCAGGAGAGGAGAAGAGAATTGGCATGAAGTGTAAAGTAGAGAAGACTAGCAGACCTATGCAAAATTAGGCCAGATTTAAAGTTATAGCCAGGAAGAGTTATGGCATCAGCCCTTGGCTAGAATACAAACTAAATTTAAAATGCTAAGAAGAAAGAAGGAGAGGTGGAGGAAAGGAAGGAAGGAAGAAAAGAAGGAAGGAGGGAAGCAGACTGGCTATAATATTGTCATTAAATTACATATATTTATAAAGTGAACTGTTTTGGAAAATTGATATGTTAGTATTGTGAGTTTACAAATCTCAAGAACAAGTACATACTCTCCAACATAAATTGGGCAAAATAGTAAATAGGCGAACTCTGTAGGTTACTTTACAGTTTTCCTCCCTCTGTAGGTTACTTTCTGAAAAGCAGAGAAGGTATCCCTCACTGTGAGAAATCAGGAGAAAGGGGCCCTCACCTTGGTGGGGGTGGCATCCCGGGTGAAGATGGGCCAGGTCTTCCAGCCCATGTCGCGGCGGTACTGCTGGTGCACGTGTTCTCCCAGCCCATACACGTTGGCGCTGGGCAGCAGGAAGGACAGCTGCAGGTACTGATTGGCGAACAGGAGGGGCCCAATGCTCGTGTCCAACCTGGGCCAGGGCGGAAGAGCGAGAGTCACCAAACCAGCAAGCAGCTCTCTCTGCCAGGAAACGGTCTGCTCCCTGCCCTGTACACTTCGAGAACAGTTGCTTCAGGTCTTACCATCCACTTTCATGCTTTTGGAGAAGGCCTTTCTAGGGTGTCTCTGATTCTTTAATTCCAGAGGAGCACAGCACTGGAGATTTGATACCAAAAACTCAAGTGGGATGATTGCGGGATGGGCAGACCTGACCTTACATTTTCTGTGCATCTACTTCATGTATGCGCTCCACTGGGTGCTTTATAAACATGGCCTCAGTACATGTAGCAACAGCAGATGGTTTGATTCCCTTTCTATGGACAAGGAAACAGACTGAGGAGGTGAGGTACTGGGCCTCATATCACATAGCCTGGTGACCTACTGGTACTGGGATTTGAGTCCAGCTTTTCCTGATGTTAATTCTTATATGTCCACTAGCACAATTTATGACTTAAGTTTAGGCTCTCATTAGGTGCTGGGTGGTAAGTTTCCCAGGAAATCATCATTTGGAATGCTAAACAATGAAGGTGAGTTCCAGTGTGAGTGGTAATCCAAAATAAAAAAATTCCCTATTTCATCATATCCAAGAGTATATATATGACTCAGCAAACCAGCACATCACATTTTAGTTTTTGTTTTCTGGTCTGTCATCATTACATATTCACAGCATTAATGATTTTAACTGAAAGCTTTGACTTTTTCTGAGATTCAAACATTTTCCCAAATATACTGAGCTGATCACCTGCCCACAGGAAGTCAGAATGAATGACATTGGAACTGTATATTCAAAGATATGCAAAGAGTGTTGAAAAGCTCACAAGACTTTTTTGTTGCTCATCCTCATTATTTTGATGCCGAAGGGTTTCTCTATGACCTCGATGTAATAGCTCCGGTTGGTGGAACCAGCAGTCATATTAAACAGCTTAACATGCTCATGGGAGACTTCATAGCGTGTGTTATTGGTTTCAGTGATCTGTCAGGAGAAAAACAGAAGGGACAGCTTCAGAACACAAAACTTCCCTTTAGAGCTACAAAATATTCTCACTCCCACATGGCCCCCAATGAGAATAGCTTCCCATTCTTAACCCTGTGTTTCCTGATTTGTGAGAAGAAACCCCCCAATCATTTGTCCCCCATCAAATAAAAATGAGCCTGACCATCAGATCTGGAGGTCCCTGCAGAGAGAAACAGAGGTACACCTGCTTCCACACTTCTATGCAGTGCATAAAGGAGAATAAGCTGAGCCCTGCGTTCTTCTGAGTTATATTCAATGATAACTACCAAACTGACCTTAAAACGAAGACGCCTGGGTGTCTGATACTCTGCTGTGAAGTGGGCATTAGAGACATCATCTCCAAACCGAGACGGGGTTAGCACCTTTTTCAAGCCAGCAGTTAACCCTGAAGTTGGGGGGACAGAAAGAGGAGAGAGAGAGAGAGAGAGAGAGAGAGAGAATGAGGTTTAGCCTTTATTTTGCAGTTAACTAATCTGGCCAAAGAGTTGTAGCTGCCAGAGGGGAAGGGGGTTGGGGGCTGGGTAGAAAAGGTGAAGGGATTAAGCAAAGACAAAAAACAAACAAACAACAACAAAAAAACACACCTCATTGGCATAGACAACAGTATGGTGATTATAAGAGGGAAAGGGGGTGGGAGGAGATAGAAAAGGGTAAAGAGGAGGGGTAAATGGTGACAGAAGGAGACTTGCCTTGGGATGGTGAACATACAATACACAGATGATGTATTATATAATTGTACACCTGAAACCTATATTATTTTATTAACCAATGTCACCCCAATAAATTCAATAAAATAAGTAAAAAGAAGTGCTTTGGATATAAATAACAATAGTATTGGATTATACAACTATAAAAAGGAGTTGTTGGGGAACACAGTGCTCACCTGTGCTTTCATATTTAAGGCTTCCATTGACTTCATAGCCCCAGTTCGTGGGGAAGAAGCACCTGGGGACATTAGTGTCTGACACAGGCTTCCAGCAGCACTTATATTTCTCAATGCAGTTTTCCTGTAACAATGGCACAGAGTTAGCATTATATGAAATGAAGGAAGGAAAGTATTATATGTCTGTTTATTTATAACCATTTTTTCCAAGAAGGATTTAAGATCGCTCAGAATTACTTTCAGTCATTTATTTATTATTTTACTTATACACTTATCCAGCCATCCAATATGTACTTATTTCCTACCAGACAAGGAACTAAAAGTAGAGATAGATAAGGCACAGTTTTTGTCTGGGAATACACAGTTCTTCACAGGGGCTAAGGGATCACACCAGGCCTCTTACCCAGCCTAAAAGGCTACCAGTGGGGTAGGGAGGGCTTCCAGGCAAGTAAAAGGTAAGCTCAGTCCTAATGCACCAGGAGGGGGTAGACAGGTCAAAAATAGAGCAGTATTCTAAGACAACAAAACAGCCATGCATGACAGACCCAGGGACGCCACAAGTTCGTTATGCTGAGAACACCGAGTAAGAGAAATGAGGCTGGAGGCACACCATGTCCGCACAGAGGTGAGCCGGATGAGGACCAAGTGGATTGAGCTTTCTCGGGAGGAAGAGTCACGGACATGGCTGATGATACGTCATGAAGACGTGTTTTCTAAAAGGTAAGAAAAGTAAAGCAAAGGAAAATAGAGAAACTTAAGATAGAACTAGGACAGAGGGTGACATTAAAAATATCACATGTGGCTTCTCAGAGAGGTTTGATTATACATTTTTTAAATTCCCCTTTTTTGGTGAGATGTCTTTTCAGATAAACTTACATAAGAAATAAGCCAGTCAGAGAAGGATAAATACCACATGATCTCACTCATTTGTGGAATATAATGAACAACATAAACTGATGAACAAGGACTGATCCAGAGACGGAGAGGCATTGATTGAACTGTCAGGCCTTGGAGGGAAGGTAGGGGAGGTGGGGGTAAGAGGGAGAGATCAACCAAAGGACTTATATGCAAGCATATAGGCCTAAGCAATGGACACGGACAACGGGGGTGGGGGGTTGGGGGGGAGGGCATGAGCTGGGGGGGTAGGGGATAACGTAGGGATAAGGACACATATGTAATATCTTAATCAATAAAAAATATATTTAAAAAAGAATCGTTTTGTTATAATAAATTAATAGATGGCAAACTGATTCAAAGTGTTGAACTAAACACAAGCACTCATCTCTTCACCCAATTAAACTTACATAAAGGGATAGAAATGCCATTAAGAAAAAAAATACAAATTCACTATAAAACAGCAAAACATACAATATGACTGACCAGATGTTATGAAATTCTTGAAATATA
Source organism: Myotis lucifugus (assembly GCF_000147115.1). Taxonomy (NCBI): domain Eukaryota; kingdom Metazoa; phylum Chordata; class Mammalia; order Chiroptera; family Vespertilionidae; genus Myotis; species Myotis lucifugus. Next base: position 1,386,021 of record NW_005871189.1, on the reverse strand, counting down.
GAAAATAGATGTTATCAACTCTAAGGGAAAATATATTCATAGTCTAAAACACAAGTGGAGAAAAAGAAGTGCTCTAAGCCAAGTCAGTGTAGAGATTAAAAATGAAATGAGCCAGGCTGGTGTGGCTCAGTGGTTGAACATCAACCTATGAACCAGGAGATCATGGTTTAATTCCTGGTTTGGGCACATGCCCTAGTTGCAGGATAGATCCCCAGTAGGGGGTGTGCAGGAGGCAGCCGATAGATGATTCAATTCTCTCTCATCATTGATGTGTCTATCTCTCTTTCCTTCTTTGTAATCAATAAAATATGTTAAAAATAAATAAATACATAAATACATATGAAATGAGTGCCTGCTCTGTTCAAGTATTTATATAAGGTCACATGACACAGTGCTGTCAGCAAGCATAGTAAATGAGACAGATGCCACCATTAATTAAATAGACCTTATTTCCCTACTGGTTTGAAATGCCACTTTTATTATAAACTAAGTTTAATTGCACATATATGAGAATATGAGTATGTATTTTGAGATGTTCTATTATATTCCAGTGGCATATGTATCAGTTCCTGCTATAATTCCACTATAGTGTCAGGTTATGTTTTGCTTTTAGTTTAGCAGATCAATAAATCTAAAGGCGACTCTTTGAAAAGATCAAAGAAATACGATTATTTCTTACCAAATTCTCCTTTGACAAAAAGAGAGGGAGACAAAGATGATTAGAAACAAAAATGGGAATAGCATGCATATAAGCATAACCAATGGACATAGACACTGGAGGTAGGGGAGGCCAGAGGATTGTCAAGGGCGGGAAAAAAGGAGGCATATGTAATACTCTTTGTAATACTTTAAGCAATAAAACAATTTTTAAAAAAAACAACAGGCCGAGACCGGTTTGGCTCAGTGGCTAGAGCGTCGGCCTGCGGACTGGGGGGTCCCGGGTTCGATTCCGGTCAGGGGCATGTACCTGGGTTGCAGGCACATCCCCAGTGGGAGATGTGCAGGAGGCAGCTGATTGATGTTTCTCTCTCGTCGATGTTTCTAGCTCTCTATCTCTCTCCCTTCCTCTCTGTAAAAAATCAATAAAATATATTTTAAAAAATAAAAATAAAAAAATAAAAAATAAATAAAAAAAACAACAGATACATATGACTTTTTAACACAAATAGAAGAATTATGGGACAGCTATTTGTATATATATTTGCCAATAAATGTGAAACTGTAATTTGAATCTTTAAATAGTATAATATTAAATAATGAAAATTAGGTGGGAATAAATAGAAAACCTTAGAAGGACCAGTAGCCATGGGAAACTGTAAATAGTCAAAGATTTTTCCTTAAAAAAAAATGATATCTTGCCCAGATAATCTGGGGAATAGAATATTCTCATATTATATATCAATATATTTTTAGAACATAGGAAAAGGTGGAAACTTTCCTGACTCATTTTATTAAACTAGAATAATTCTGACAACAAACTAGGCAAGGGAAGTCCAAATAAACAATTAACCAAAAATATATAGTGAACTAATTTCACTTAAAAATAATGATGTATAAAATTTTAATTAGATGTTAGATTTTAATTTATTAGTGCATTGAAAATTTAATGCATACTAGCCAAGTATGGATTATCAAGAGAAAGCTGGAATGGTTCAAAATCAATTAAGCAACATTGACAAAAGAAAATAAAAAGATCATATGACCATCTCAACAGAAGCAAACCATTTTTAAAATATAATAATGTGATAAATTTAAATGACCTAAATTTAAAAAGCAAATTGTATAATAATATACACAGTATAATTAAATCTGTGTTAAAACAAAACAAAAAAATACATAAATATATGTGCAAAATATATGCAAAAGCACAGAAAGACCAAGAGAAAAATACACACCAAACTATTGATTGATTCTGGGGAGAGCATTTGGAGGTAGAGAGGAAGCTTAAAATGAGTAGGACTTTCCCTTTTATTCTGTACATCACTATAATATCTGAATATTTCTTATTAAAAGAATATATTTATAGATTTCATGATTTAAAAAAAACAAAAGAATATGTCATAATACTACTCATTTGGAAAAGGTATAGTACTGACAAGTATTTTAGATGCTGACATCTGATATAATTGCTCTGAAAAATCACAAGAATATATCTTACATCAATGTTCACCATGCTTATTATAAGCAAAGCAATTACATTATAACTATAAAATCTTCTTTAATGTATTCATTTATTCTCCATACATGTAAATTATGTTCCTGCCCCATCCTCTTCAGATATCAGAAGGCTGGAGGGGGTCAGTGGAAAAGAGTTTTGGGTGCTGGTAACCACTGGATAACTGATTTTCCTAAGTCTGAGGCAGACAGTAAGCACTTCTGCTGCCTCTGAAACTGAGGTCTATAAAGTCCAAAAGGTTAGTTTTATTGCCATAAATTGTTCCAAAGTCCACAGACCTCTACAAAAATCAATAAAACAAGAAATCTGCTACATTTAGGTAAACACAAATTTTTGTACATGCAGTCTGCCCTAACATCCTTATTTCAGTTTTAAGCCATTACCAGTACCACAGAAACCAAAGGTCAGATGTTTAAGAGATATACAGTGTGGAGCAAAGGTAGATTTACAGCTGTGAATACAGGAAACAGAGCTCATTTGTATTATTATTTACTAATTATTGTTATTTTCCATAAGAACAACTATAAATCTACTTTTGTACCCTACTCTGTATATTTTCTTCTTTTTCTATTCTCTTTTAAATATATACTTTTCTTTATTTCAGAGGCAAAGGGAGAGGGAGAGATAGAAACACCAATGATGAGAGAGAATTATTGATCGGCTGCCTCTTGTGTGCCCCCTACTGGAGATCGAGCCTGCAACCCCAGGCATGTGCCCTGACCAGGAATTGAACCATGATCTCCTGGTTCATAGGTCTATGCTCAACTACTGAGACACACAGCCGGGCACTCTTTTTTCCATTTTCAATGTCATTACAATAACACAGATTAGCGCCACTTAGAAAATACAATGGATTGTATTTACAATAGAAACTATGCATATGAAAAATCTAGAAAAAAAACTTCATAATGCTTATGTAATACAATACATATTAAGAAAAACAAGAGTTAAAATGGAAAGACTTTTATGTTTTTAAAATGGGATGATTCAAAATTATTGAAATGTCAATATTGCCTAATTTTAACCTAAAATTTAATGTAGTACTTATTAACATCCCGATAGGATATTATGGGATATAGAATATAAAATATGAAGTAAAGCAATAAAATGTAAGTGTACTTTATTGTACAGTTTTTCATCAAAACTAGCAGGGTTCAAATAGTTGAAATTCTTGTAGAAGCCACTCAGAGAGAAAATGTTGGTTCTTTCGCACAGGTTCATCGGGCTCTCTTGCCAATAATACGATTCCAGAAGACTCTTGTTGTAACAAGTCACCTGAATTCACCAAGCGACTCAGTCATTCATATCTGCTTGATGGGTTCTCTTCTCAAGGGATACATGGTCTAGCCCTAGAACAACCTTTCTGTGGCTGCCCTGGGAATAACCCTCCACTAGGAACTCACCCTCCACTCTGGATTTCAAACCCTGTGGGCCAACACTCCTATCATTTCCTACTCCTCTTACTGTTACCCTATCCTACTTCCCTCACTTCTTTAGTGTTATTTCAATAAGACAAGAAAGAAATAGTAACACCAAACAAGTCAGAGTTCCATAACCTACTCCACCACCACTCTCTCCCCACTTCACACACTCATTTCTTTTCAATAAAACCCAGCAAATCAATGGCAGGTCGCCCATTCCTCTGACCTTTGACACCATCTCGCCAGGCGCACAGTCTATCCTATGTGATTCAGGGATCTCAGGGCACCGTGGACTAAATGGAGCATCTGCATAAAAATTAAAGAACAAAGTTAAAATTCTGTATGTGCATAATCACGGTTCCAGGAATGAAGCAGTGTCAGACTTTCAGCCTATTCTCCAGTCAATGAACACTAGTAGCTGCAATCTACATTTGTATACATTTCCCAAGTGTTAAATACAGTTGCTTTTAAAATATATTAAAAGAATGGACTTATACAGATTTTTTTATTTAAAAATACCAAAAGAATATATATTTTATATTTATTCTATATTTGTATTTATTTATCTTCCATACATGTAAATTATGTTCCTGCCCCATCCTCATTTGGAAAAGGTATAGTACTGACAAGTATTTTGATATTCTCATAGAAGCTACTCAGAGAGAAAATATTGGTTCTTTAACACAAGTTCACCGGGATCATTTTGCTTTCTGTTTCATTGGCTTTTATTGAGATGCAATTCACATACCATAAAATTCACCCTTTTAAAGTGTACAACTCAATGTTGTTTTTGGTATTTTACACAATTGTGCAACGAATCACTACCATCCAATTCCTGACAATGACACTAAAACAAACTAAAAGATTCTGCGTACAAAGACAGCAGCAACAACAACAAAAACACAATTAACAGAGTGAAAGGGCTTTCTGAATAAATTCTACCGATCTGATGTACAAAATTGTGCCTATAGATAACAATGCTGTATTATACACTGAAAAAACTGTTAAGAGGGTAAATTTCACTTTAAGTGTTCTTACCACACACACACAAAAAAAGAAAAGAAATGAAAACTCCTTTTCAACTCATGGAAACTTCTTGGAAAAACACATCAGGGCAAGCCCACTATGTAAAACATTTAAAATTTGAAGCATTCTGCATGAATTAGAGTGTGGTTCAGAATGAATGCAGATGCAAAGATCTAATTTTATGTTAAATAAAAGAAACTACTTATTCATATACACTGGACAGTAATCTCATGGGACTTGTGATCCAAAAATATTGATAGGGAAAAAGCAGTAATAGGTCAAAAACAGTTTTTATCAATGGTTTTCAAATCATCTTTCAAAGTCATAGTTGTTTCTAGAAAGTGTCAATTTACTGTGGAGAGTGTTGAAGAGATTGAGTCAGTAAAGTTCTTCTATCAGTATAATTTCTTTTTACCACGTGTTTAATCTACAATTATAAAGTAAGCGTTATCAAGCAGAATAAACCTAATTGAGAATAGATTTTTGTATGACACTTTTTTTCTTATTTAGAGTATAATGTGTGATTAAAGGAGAAAGCATTCTGTTTGATGCTTCTGTGTGACAGAGAAAACAGTTTCAAAGATATCTACGAAGAAATCATAGCTATTCCAGTCAGAATATGGACTGGAGGCTAATTGTAATTGATATATGTAAGCCAAGTGTATCAGCCCTCCCCTTCTCTGTAACCTAATGCCCTTTGCCATAATGTAATGGGATTGGGCACAGTTACCTCAAGTGTTCTTTCTCCTTGAAAGCCCTATTACCTCATGACTCTAGGTTGAAAAACAAGTATTTGATGGGCCTAATTGTGCATCTTGTTAAATTTGTTTCAAATGATACTTTTGAGGCCTTAAATATCATGAGCATTTAAGATTTAATTGCAGAAAAAGAACACAGCTTTTGGAGATTGACCTAAATTAGCTATGAATGTGAGTTATACATAATGCAGTGTGTGGCATGCCAAGGAGTGAAGGAGTAAGATGATTTTTTTGGCATTCTGAAGGGACTTCCTTCCAACTCAGCAGCCATGAGTATCCCCCTTACCTGGAGTAACCTCAAGCACCAGAAACAGCAAGAAGATATCTGCGGCCAATACAATTAGGAAGCAGATGAACAGAAAGATTTCCAACACACCGAGCTTCCTCGCCATCTAGATGGACACAGATAACAGGATTTAAGCAAACCATAAAGTCCCATCAATCCAAAAGAATAGCTAGGCATTATGATTAGAATGGGAACTCCCTTATGAGATGACTAGATTATTGGCATTTCTCTTTACATAATCTAGAGAATATTTTTTTCATCACAGTGTCATCTAAGTCTAATCTATGCATCCAACACTACTACAGCTCTTGCCCTTTTTGCCTGCAGAGGGATTGAGTATTGCCCAAGGAAAAAATACATCAGACATGAAGAATGAGAGGGAGAGAGGAAGAAGAGGAATGAAGTACAGGAGAAAGACAGATGAGGGGTTGAGATGGCTCAGAAAGCCCTTTCAGATACCACTTTGATCTCCACAACCACCCTGGGCAGTAGAGAGGAGGGTACAGTCAGGGACAGAAACAGTAGCAAAACCTGAATCCATGTCTTCTTTTAATAATTCCCATGCCATGATGTTGAGGTGTTTAACTGTTTAGAGGTCACTAATCCTTTTTACAATCTGGTAACAAAAACTACTAATCTTGATCACCAACATAATGCTTGCTTCACAACATATAAACCCATATAAATTTGGTGGTTCACAGAAGCCCTGAAGACCATGCATAGGCTCAAGTTTTTAAATATTTGGTGTATTGGAGGGAAATCAAAGGACTTCAATTCTTGGCCTGGATTTTGTACTAACAGATGGATATTTTAGCAATTTGGGTGTGTGTTTCTTTATCTACAAAATGAGCTCAGATTCAGGAGGTACTCTCATTCTGGTACGCTAATTATATCAAATGAAACATTATATATACTGAGTGGCCAGATTATTATGACCACCCCATCAGTACTTCGTTGGGCCACCTTTTGCCTTCAATACTGCGGTGATTCTTCTTGGCATTGACTCCACGAGATGTTGAAAGGTGATGAGAGGAATCTGACACCATGCCTGATGAATAGCACTGTCCAGTTCTGTGAGATTTGATGGTTGTGGAACCAGGTGCCTGATGGTTCTTTTAACTTCGTCCCACAAATGCTCAATTGGATTGAGATCTGGTGATTGTGGGGGCCACCTAAGCAAGGTGAAGTCTCCCTCACATTCTTGAAACCACTCCTGCACAATACGAGCACCGTGGCAAGGCGCATTGTCTTATTGGAAGAAGCCATCTCCATTGGGATATGTCATCAACATGATAGGATGAACTTGATCTGCAATGATACTTAGGTATGTTGTGCTATTCAGACATTTATAATGATCTGGCCCTCTAGCAACTTCAGCGGGAAATTATAGCTAATTTGCCTACAAACATCAGGTGGTCATAATAATCTGGCCACTCAGTATATATATATGTATATATATGCCTCACAATTCCACACCATCTTTAACTTCAGTGGCTCACATCACCACTCTATTCCCATCACTTCAAACGTTGCCTATATCCTGGAATTTATCACCCTCTAGATCTACTCTGAACTCTTAACCTCTGCTTCCTATTTACTGGTCAGAAGCTCATATCCTTTTTCTCTCATTGCATTGTTACCTTATCCTTTGACCATATTGAGGCTTCTCTTTCATTTCTTTTTAGTCTCTTAGCCCTTCCTGGTTATTCTCCCCAAGTGATGTATAGGCCTCAATATCTATTGCTCTCATCTTCCTTGCTACCTTGTCTGCTACCTAAATCTATCTAATGAAACTATCCATCCAAACATCTGTCTCGGGGCCATGCACTTAGCCCAGTGTAAATGCCACTGGGTTCATAATCTCCCAAATATTCTGGCATGCTGGTTGACAATCTTGCCTCTCATTTTTCACAGCAGAAATTTCTAACATGATTATTTTTTTCAAGCCCCAACCTCTGTCACCAACACTCGCACCTTCAGCCAATATCATCTCCAACATCACACACAAGAAAACTATTTTGCAGAAATGATTGCCTCTCCCTGGTTCTCAACCAGTGTTTTTCTACAAACGTTTTTTACATCTAGGTAAATTCTCATACTTTCCCTCTCTGTGGAAGAGTTTTCCCTCTTCTTGTCTAAGCATAATCCTTGCTATCTATTCTCTAGTACTCATAGCCTTTAAATTTCTCAAAAAAATCATATTCAATAATATTGTGATAAGTTTACCTGGTGACAGATGATTACTAGAGTTAGTGAGGTGATCACATTTAAGGTATCAAAATGTCGAATCACTATATTGTACATCTGAAACTAATATAACCAACATAAGATTGTATGCCAACTATACTTAAATAAAAAATAAATTTTAAAAAATAAAATTATTAGCATTAAAAAATATTGGTCCACCAATTACCCTTCCTCTTTCTTGAATTACCAAACTCTCCCTCTGAAGTCACTCTTTCCTCTCATAAATATATCATCCCAAATCACCCTAAACTCTCTTGATGACTCAGTGTTCTTCTCTAGGTTCCCTAACTTCCTTTCTCCTTTCATAGCTATCTTTCCAAAAAGATAATTCCACACTGTCTGCATTAGCTTCCTCATGTTACTGGCTTGGCTTCTGCTTCTTGCATTCCACTGAAACTGCTCTAGCCAAGGTCACCAGCGACTCAGCTGCGGAATACAATGGGCACTGTCTAAATCATCTAGCATAACAACCACACCCTCCTCTTTCAAATTCCCCACCTTCGGATTATCATTCCATACTTTTCTGGTTCCTTTTCAGTTTTCTTTGTAATGCCGTATTTCATTAAATGTTGATATTTCCTGTGTTACTTTCATAAATCCAATCCCCACTCTCTTGAGCAATCTTCACCACTCATATGACTTCACATAACAATAAAAGTCAATCCAACCTGGATTTCTAGCTCAGAAATTTAGATTCATATAGGCGATTGCTTATTGGATATCGCACTTGGATGTCCCACAGACTTAACCGAATTCAACAGATTTAAACATGAAATCATCTCTCCCAGCATCCTGTTCCCAACTTCTACTAGTTCTGCCAAATTGGCTGCTTCTCAAATAATTCACATCTTGAGGAAGAGAAAAATTACAATTTCTTTAAAAATCTGGGTAACATTTTTGCCTCCTCTCTGCCTGTTAGTTCTCACAACCAGTTACCAGCTAAGTCAGACTAATTTCCCAATACCTGTCAACTCTGTTCCTTCCTCTCCTGTTCTGGAAATACTTTAGCCAGGCCATCTGCTTCTTGCATTCCACTGAAACTGCTCTAGCCAAGGTCACCAGCGACTCAGCTGTGGAATACAATGGGCACTGTCTAAATCATCTAGCATAACAGCCACACCCTGACCTGAACTGTAACCTCTGCTTCCCCACCGCTCCCTGTTTCCACTCGTTCTGCTCCTGGTATCCATTCAACACACCGCAGCTGAATTGATCTTTCTGCAGCACAAATTGGGTCATTTGGTTCTCCTGTGTTCAAGTCTTCGAAGGTTCTCCAGATAACATATAAAGTCTGTGGTTTGTAATCAAAGGTCATCAGATACCTCCCAAGCCTAGCTGTCCAGCCTCTTCTCTTGCATATGTTCCAGCTATGCAAACTGACATTTCTGTAGTGACAGTCTATAAGTCCATGCGGACAAAAAAGTTTCTCTCTCTCTCTCTCTTTCTAATTTCACCTCTCCTTTAAATTCCCATTTCTCTGCACCCCTGCTCATCTTAAACCCAGACCAATGACATGACCATTTCTACAAGTATTTTCATATATGTATAGCTTCACTTTTTAATTAAGGTAGCCTTTAAATTAATGCGTAATAACCCAATAAGTACCTTAATTGCAAAATGGGGGTGAGAAGCACGGATATATAAATTATTTGCCAAGATGTGGGGGTGGGTGGGTGGGTGAGGTTAGGTTTGAGGTTTGGGATAGCAGTTGAAGTATATTAACTATTCCTTCCTATTAGCCTAAATCTATCAATTAGGTGTCTCTCATCTAGTCAAAATTATTCAAAGGTTTACTCTAATCCCCATAATATATATTTCATATTATTATATTCCCATAAAATTCCCATATCAAAGTTGATCAGGCAGGTGTGAAAGTTGACACAGGGGCACCATTTTAAAATGAAGCCAGAAAAGCCATGCCGGATGAACTGCCTTACCTCTTGCCCTTACACCTTTGAAATGTTTGAACTGGACAAAATGACCTTTGGGCTGGGTCACAGCCGCATTGCTTTGCAAACAACTGTAAGCTGACTGACAGGAAAGCAGACACCCTAACCACAAGGACTGACATACTTTAAAATTAGTAACCAGCATGGATAGCTAAAAACGAACTTAGTTGTTAACAACAATAGAAAACCTTTTCCTCTCTTCATATAATAATATCCCCTCCTTTTCCCATAAAACCCCCCTGGCTTTATCCTGCAAATGGGACACAATTTGGGCTTCCACCTAAACCTGTGTTCCCCAATTGCAATTCTGTGATCTCAAAGAAATGCTTGTTGCTTCTCACTTTGGCTTTTTATTTTTAGGGTAAGGCAGGCATCAAGATTCCCATCTTATAAATAAATGCTAAAGAATTTTGTCTAACCACAGTTAGTAGTAGAACTGAGGCAGAAACTGAGCAGCCCTGCTTTTTTAAAAAAAAAGTTCATCTTGTTTTGTTGTATTGTTGACATTATTACAGAAATCCCCTATTTCCCCTCACTTCCCCCTCCCACCCCACCTCAGGCCTTCACCACACTATTGTCTGTGTCCCTGGGCTATGCATATATGCATATAAATTCTTTGGTTAATCTCTTCCCACCCACCACCCCTCCACCCCCATCCTCCCTCCCTGCCCTCTGAGATCTGTCAGACTGCTCCATGCATCTATGTCTCTGTACCTATTTTGTTAGTTTATTTTTTTCATTAGATTCCTGCTTATTAAATTTGAATACTGTCTCGTAGACTGCAGAGCTTAAAGATCTAGAAGCTAAATCGCTAAAGGTAGAATTTCAAGACAGTGAAAAGAAGTCTCAGAGACCCAACCGCACTTGCTCTCAATACCCAATTTAGTTTCTTATCCTTATAACCCATGACTCATCAACATAGCCAACAAATTGTCCATCCCTTAGACTTCTGTGTTTCTCTCTATGGGGAGACTTTTCTTTGCAGCTTCAACAAATCACAGCAGACACCTCTTCCACAGCTCTTTAATCCTCCTGGGGGAGCAGGTTCAGCACCTGAAGCTCAGGGCACTGGGGACAGTCCCAGGCATTTTCCTACCAAAGGAACTGTTGTCATCCAGGTAGAAGGTAGGAGTAGAGATTCCTAAAGGTAGAAATTCTTCCCTACGTAGAAACCCTCCTTGCCCAAAGCCACTTTTCAGTATAAAACAAAGTTTTAGAATCAATTTAAAACCAGGTTATTACTAAAAACCTTAATAATTGTGTAGCCACTTCCTTCTCTGCCTGGAAAGATGCATTCACCTAACTCAACCCATGCCACTGTCAGCTAGCTCTCCTCACAGTGTGTGTGAAGGGGAGAAAACATCAGGCCCAGAAGAAAAGCATGGGCTGTCCGCATCCCTTAGCAGAGAAGGAAACGGGGACATTTACAAGAAGAAAGGGACAAGTCTTGTTCAAAGCACCTCCTGCATGGGAAAAAGTACTCACCTCATAGCCGTATCTTATTTGCTGTGTCTGTCCCTTGGTGGTTCTTAAGGAGCACTGAACAAAGGTGACTGCGCTGGCATAGCCATCTTCTGCCAGGATTAATTTATTGCCCTGTAAAGCTGGTGGCAATTGGAGGAGAGGACTGGATTTTCCTACAGACCATAAAAGGCCCTTGTTTCCCTGTGATATGGAGGAACCTTCATTTGTTAATGAAAGGGGAAGGTGGAGTTTTCATGTATTAGTTCAGCCTCTTCTGTGTTTCTGTTCGTATCCAGTAACTTTGCTTGTCACACAATATTACTCTTGCTTGCCTGACCACGTAGCCTAAAGAGCCCAAGTACTAAGGTCTTACCGGCCTTCTTCACTCTTGTATCTTCTACATGAAGCACTTGGCCCAATATCCATGCATATTTTTAAATAAATAGATACTTGTTGAATAAGTAAGTGAAAGAATGAATAGCTCTTGGTTTATCACATTGTTACTGTCTCCATTTTTGTTTCCCAAAGTCCTTTTGGTATAACTCAGCTCTTCATTAATTTAAACAAGCTTTCCCACAGATTATTCTAAATAAGTGAAGCACGATTAAAATAGAAATTATATCACTTTAAGTGGGAAGACAGCTCTACTGGAAATTTGTCATGCTCTTTGACTGATCAGCACCTTTGAAAAAGCCTCTAATACTTCCCACTTTGGGAGTTCTGCCTCCTCAGGGAAGAGGCTAGAAATTCTCTTTCACGGGCTCCCTTTCAGCCAAAGTGGAGGTGAGTGGCCTGTGCTCAATTGATGAGATATTCCTGTGATCCAGAGAAAGTGGAGAAATGAAAAAGGTACCGTGTGGAATCCAGGATGGTGACGAGATAGCATTTCAGAGGCAGAATGGACAGAAGACCTATTGCATCCTACACTCAGTGCTGGGGGGAGGGTGCAAGCTGCCACACATGTGCTAAGGGCATTGGCAGTGGCAGCTGCCTCAGGGCAATTGGGCTATTGTCTCCAGCCATAGTCTATAAACCTGACACTACTCCCCCTGGAGTTTTAATGAGTCACTAACATCTTTTAAAATTTTCTTTTCTTCTTAGGTTAGCTGAGAGAAAAGTATTTTTTTAAAAACTTGAAATAATTCACATACCATGACATTCAACCTTTTAAAATGTACAATTCAGCATAAAATTCAGAATTTTAGTATATTAAAAAAGTTGTCCAACCATCATCACCATCTAATTCCAGAGCATTTTTATCATCGCCAAAAGTAAACATATATTTATTAGTGGTCACTTCCCATTCCCTCTCTCCCACCCCTGCAACCACTAATCTACTTTCTGTCTTTATGGATTTGTCTATTCTGAACATTTCATATAATTGGAATCATATAATGTGTGGCCATTTGTGTCTGTCTTCTTTCACCTGGAATAATGT
>NW_005871189.1:1371214-1372799 GCF_000147115.1 Myotis lucifugus | reverse complement strand
GGACTAGTCACCCCTCGCTGACCCTCTGCCAGCCTACCCAGGGGGGGACTGCTCCCCCCGCCAGTCTGGTTGCCCGCAACTGCCCCTCCCTGCCGGCCTCCTGGTTGCCCCATGCAGCCTGCTTGTTCAGTCATTTGGTCGTCCCTCACTAACCCCCTTGCAGGCCTGGTCATAGGCAGCCATCTTATTAGGGCGTGAGGGATAATTTGCATATTACTTCTTTATTATATAGGATGACATTATATTAACATATCACATTGTGTTTATCCACTCATTAGTTAATGTACATTTAGGTTGTTCATTCTTTTTGGCTATTATGAGCAATCTTGCCATAAACATGCATGTACAACTTTTTTGTGTAAATATATATTTTCAGTTCTCTTGAGGATATACCTAGAAGTGGAATTTTTGGGTCTTATGGTAGCTCTATCTTTGACTTTTTGAAGAACTGGAGAACTGTTTTCCAAAGTGGTGGCAACAATTTACATTCCCACCAGTAATATATGAGGGCATTATAGTATATATAAGAAAGTGCATATTTTATATATGTGGGCATGCCATCCTCTAATGGCATCTTCTGATGGCATCTAAGTAATATAGTACCCATAGTAGTCCATATTTACTTCAAATGTTCAGTGTGTGGCAAGTACATACACACAGACACACTCACACCCAAACTTGGTTCCTGCCTTTATGAACTTCTCACCTTATCTTTGCGGCAGTGCAAGAGAGCCTTTGTTAGAGGGAAAATGCACTTGGATCTCATTTCAAAGTGGATGATATCAAGGAGATTTATTAGTACACAAAATCTTTCTACTCTTTGTGTGATACTTTACTCTTAACTCCTCATATTTCATGCTCATTTGTGACAATGTTCACATTACAATGCTCACGGACAATCCCAGCTATAACCTGTTTTTTAAAGTACAGAAAATAGCTAACTTTGCCATCCCTTCTTGCTAAGTGGCAACTAGAAGATATTGGGTCACATGCTTGTGTTGACCAATGAAAATGTAACAGAGACATTTGGGAGGTAAGAGACAAGAAAAGAAACAGCCTAACTTTACACCTCAAGAAACTAGAAAAAGAACAAAAACCAAAGTGGGTAGAAAGAAGGAAGTAACAAAGATTCAAGCAGAAGTAAATAAAAGAGAGACTAAAAAGACAATAGAAAAGATAAATGAAACTCAAATCTGTTTTTTTGAAAAGAGAAACAAAATCAACAAACCTTTAGACTCACCAAGGAAAAAAGAGGTAGGACTCAAATAAATAAAATCAGAAATGAAAGAAGAGATGTTACAACTGACACCACAGAAGTACAAAGGATTATAAGAGATTACTATGAACAATTAATTATACACTAACAAATTGGACAAAATAGATACAGTCCTTAAAACATATAACCTAACAAGACTAAATAAAATTAAAAATCTGAACAGACCAGTTACTAGTAAGGAGATTGAATCAGTAATCAGAAACACCCCCCCCCCCCCGACAAAAAAAAATCCAGAATCAATGCTTCACTGATGGAATCTATCAAAACATTTTTTTAATTTTGTTTTATTGCTTAAAATATTACAAAGAG
>NW_005871189.1:1369476-1371114 GCF_000147115.1 Myotis lucifugus | reverse complement strand
ACCCTCCAACCCTCCCCAGCCTTCCCGCTGTAGTTTGACAGTCTGTTAGATGCTGCTCTCCTCTGTATCTATTTTTGTTCATCAGTTTATAATGGTCTTTATTATCCATAAATGAGTGAGATCATGTGGTATTTTTCTTTCATTGACTGGCTTATTTCACTTAGCATAATGCTCTCCAGTTCCATCCATGCTGTTGCAAATGGTAAGAATTCCTTCTTTTTTACAGCAGCATAGTATTCCATTGTGTAGATGTACCACAGTTTTCTAATCCATTCATCTGCTGATGGACACTTAGGCTGTTTCCAGATCTTTGCAGTGATAAATTGTGCTGCTATGAACATAGGGATGCATATATCCTTTCTGATTGGTGTTTCTGGTTTCTTGGGATATATTCCTAGAAGTGTGATCACTGGGTCAAATAAGAGTTCCATTTTTCACGTTTTGAGGAAACTCCATACTGTCTTCCATAGTGGCTGCACCAGTCTGCATTCCCACCAGTAGTGCACGAGTGTTCCTTTTTCTCCACATCTTCTCCAGCACTTGTCGTTTGTTGATTTGTTGATGATAGGCATTCTGACAAGTGTGAGATGATACCTCATTGTTGTTTTGATTTGCATCTCTCAGATGATTAGTGACTTTGAGCATGTTTTCATATGTCTCTTGGCTTTCTGAATGTCCTGTTTTGAAAGGTGTCTATTTAGGTCCTTTGCCCATTTTTTGATTGGATTGTTTATCTTCCTTTTGTTAAGTTGTATGAGTTCCCTATAAATGATGGAGATTAAACCCTTATCGGTGAAAACATTAGCAAATATGTTCTCCCATGCAGTGGGCTTTCTTGTTGTTTTCTTGATGGTTTCTTTTGCTGTGCAGAAGCTTTTTATTTTGATGAAGTCCCATTTGCTTATTTTCTCTTTAGTTTCCAATGTCCTAGGAGATGTATCGGTGAAGAAATTCCTTCGGCATATGTCTGAGATTTTGTTGCCTTTGTATTCCTCTAGTATTTTTATGGTTTCTCGTCTTACATTTAAGTCCTTTATCCATTTTGAGTTTATTTTTGTGTCTGGTGTAAGTTGGTGGTCTAGTTTCATTTTTTTGTATCTATCTGTCCAATTTTCCCAGCACCATTTATTGAAGAGACTGTCTTGATTCCATTGCATGTTCTTGCCTCCTTTGTCAAATATTAATTGAGCATATTGGTTCGGGTCAATTTCTGGGTTCTCTATTCTATTCCATTGATCTATATGTCTGTTCTTGTGCCAGTACCAGGCAGTTTTGAGAACAGTGGCTTTGTAATACAGCTTGATATCTGGTATTGAGATCCCACCTACTTTGTTCTTCTTTCTCAGGATTGCTGCAACTAGTATGGGTCTTTTTTTATTCCAGATGAATTTTTGGAGAGTTTGTTCTAGGTCTGTGAAATATGTCGTTGGTATTTTAATGGGGAGTGCATTGAATTTATAGATTGCTTTGGGTAGTATGGACATTTTAATGATGTTGATTCTACCAATCCATGAACATGGTATGTTCTTCCATCTGTTTATGTCTTCCTCTATCTCTTTTTTCAACATTCTGTAGTTTCTGAGTAGAGGTCTTTTACCTCTTTAGTTAAGTTTATTCCTAGGTATCTTAATTTTTTGG
>NW_005871189.1:1269694-1368752 GCF_000147115.1 Myotis lucifugus | reverse complement strand
TGGTGTATGATCTTTCTGATGTACTGCTGGGTCCGATTTGCTAGGATTTTGTTGAGGATTTTGGCATCTATGTTCATGAGGGATATTGGCCTGTAATTGCCTTTCATTGTGTTTTCTTTATCTGGTTTTGGTATTAGGGTGATGCTGGGTTCATAGAATGAGCTTGGAAGTGTTCCTTCCTCTTGAATTTTTTGGAATAGTCTGAGGAGGATACATTTTAGTTCTTCCTTGAATGTTTGGTAAAACTCCCCTGTGAAGCCATCTGGCCCTGGGCTTTTGTTTGCTGGAAGCTTTTTGATTACTGCTTCAATTTCTTCCATAGTTATTGGCCTATTGAGATTTTTAGATTCTTCCTGATTGAGCTTTGGAAGGTTGTATTTTTCTAGGAATATGTCTATTTCCTCCAGGTTGTCTAGTTTGTTGGAGTAGAGTTATTCATAGTATTTTTTAACAATCCTTTGTGTTTCTGTGGGGTCTGTTATTATTTCTCCTCTTTCATTTCTGATTTTGTTTATTTGGGTCCTCTCTCTTTGCTTCTTGGTGAGCCTGGCTAGAGGTTCATCAATCTTGTTTATCCTTTCAAAGAAACAGCTCTTGGTTTTGTTGATCTTTTGTATTGTTTTTTTGGTCTCTATGCCTGCTGGGTGCTTTCCTGCTCTCTAATCGCCATGGGGTCCCAGCTGGGGTCAGGGCTTAGGCAGTGTTGCGATTAGGCGGCACGGGGTCGGCTGGGGGCGGGGCTTAGGCAGTGCAGGGATTAGAGGGCACATGGGGTCTGGCTGGGGGCAGGGCTTAGGTGATGCGAAAGCTTCGTAGTCCTTTTTTGTCTGTGAAGCTCCTGATTTCACCCTCAATTTTGATTGATAGCCTTGCTGGGTACAGTATTCTTGGATTCAGACCCTTCCTTTGCATCACTTTGTATATTTCATTCCATTCCCTTCTTGCCTGATGTGTTTCTGTTGAGAAATCAGTCGCTAGTCTGATGGGGGATCCTTTGTAGGTAACTTTCTGTATCTCTCTGGCCACTTTTAAGATTCTTGCTTTGTCGTTGGTGTTTGCCAATTTAATTATAAGGTGCCTTGCATTGGTCTTTTGGGGTTCATTTTGTTTGGGACTCTGTGAGCTTATTGGATTTGTGTGAGTTTTTTCTTCCCTATATCAGGGAAGTTTTCTGTCATTATTTCTTCAAATAGGTTTTCTAATCCTTGTTCAGTTTCCTGTCCTTCTGGCACCCCTATTGCGAATGTTGTTTCATTTCGTGTTGTCCCAAAGTTATCTTAGGCTCTCCTCCTGCTTCTTAATATTTTTTTCTAGAAGCTGCTCTGCTTGGGTATTTTTTCCTAGCTTGTCTTCTAGCTCACTGATGCAGTCCTCTGCTTCTTCTAGTCTACTGTTGATGCTTTCTATTGAGTTCTTTATAGCAGTGATGTCATTTTTCATTTCTTCTTGGTTCTTCTTCATTTCTTCTTGGTTCTTACACATATTGTTGAATTTGTCTTCCATTCTTTTCATCCACCTTATGACCATTTCTCTGAATTCTTTCTCTGACAGGTTGCTTGCCTCCATTGCCTCCATTTTGTTTACTTCCTTTTCTGGTGATGCCTGTTTTTCTTTCATATGTGGACTAACCACTCTGCCTGCTGGCCTGCTCGCCCCCAACTGCCCTCCCCTGCCAGCCTCATGGCCCCCAACTGCCCTCTCCTTCCAGCCTCATGGCACCCAATTGCCCTCCCCTGTCATCCTAATGACCCCCAACTGCCCTCCCCATCTGGCCTGATGGCCCCCAACTGCACCCCCTGGCCAGTATCCTGGAAGGTCTCCCAGTCTAATTAGCATATTACCCTTTTATTAGTATAGATATGCATGATAGGGAAAAAACCTCCAATTACTTATTGAATTCTATTCCAATATGAATTAAGCTCTTAATTTTACTGTGTAAGTCAGGTATAAGCAAAAAAATACAATCCTCTATGACAGTGGTTCTCAACCTTCTAGCCCTTTAAATACAGTTCCTCATGTTGTGACCCAACCATAAAATTATTTTCATTGCTACTTCATAACTGTAATGTTGCTACTGTTATGAATCGTAATGTAAATATCTGATATGCAGGATGGGTTTAGGTGACCCCTGTGAAAGGGTCGTTCGACTGCCAAAGGGGTCGCGACCCACAGGTTGAGAACTGCTGATCTATGAGTATTTTTTTAAGGGCACAGACTTAACAAGTCTTTTTTTTTTTTTTAAGGGTACAGACTTAACAAGTAGATGATGAGAAGATGAGAAGTCAACCAGGGGACACTGAGGCCACAAAGTTGTTAGTGACAATGGGAAGCTACTCCAGCCCTGGAATTGTAGAAACAGAGGAGACTATTGCTTAAATTTAGGAGCAAAAACTGAAATTATGCAGACCAGTCTGGAGCATGTGGCAAGGAGACATGGAGAAGTTGATGTAAATAAAATTTATGATGAGCAAAACAAACAAAATAAACACCTCGTGTATTACTATACTAAATGTTTAAATACTTGCATGTGTGTATTTTAATATAATAGCACTCCTTTAAAATAGTATGCATTTTACTTTATACATTTAAGAACATCCTTCCTAATAGAGGTATTATAGGTTTTACTAGACTACCAGGGGTCCCATGACTCTACTAATGTTGCCAACCCTCCCATGGCTCACCTAGGGACTTAGCAATTGGGATTGTCCAGTCTGAAATCCTCTCCTTGAGCTTTCTGTGGCAGCCAGAGCCAACTTCCACAAATATGCCCGGCATGATAACCTAAAATATTTCTCAAAGATCAAGTAAATAATGCCTTACTCCTGGTAGCCTTCCTAGGTTGATTAGAGGAGAGCTAATAAGTTTCTCACCTTTCTGATCAAGGGATTAACATGGTTACTTTTCCACATTTCACACTAGTTGCATAGTTAACTCAAACCCTCATCCATGAGTCCCTACTTTTGCTAATTAGAACATTTAGCCAATTTAACAATATTATATTCTACCAGAGGCCCAGTGCACGAATTCATGCATGGGTGGTGTCCCTCGGCCTGGCCAGTGATCAAGGCCTATTTGGGGGCCAGTCAGCCGGGGAAAGGTTGGCTGTGGGAGCACACTGACCACCAGGGGGAAGCTCCTGCGTTGAGTGTCTGCACCCTGGTGGTCAATGAACATTATAGCAAGTGGTTGACCGTTCATTTCAGCCATTCCAGTCATTTGGTCGTAATGGTCACTTAGGCTTTTATATATATACATAGACTTATGCAGGCACTGACATAAGAATATACAAGCAGAATGTGGCTCCTTGGTGTTAAAAAAATCATAGGGATATAAACACATTCATTTATAACACACTCATTTTCAAGTCACACTAAAAGTAAATATCCCTTTTGAACATTAATATATAATTTTTTCATCCCAAATTTGAACCATCTAAAGTTTTAACCAATAGTATTGCAACTTCTGTTTTGTCAGAATTGATATTTTACCACATATAGCAGCTGCTATGATGATTAAAACAACAATAATCCAAGTACCCTCTTCCACAGCCTAAATCTTATAAAAAGATATGCCACAGGTGTAAGGAAAAGGGTGGATACTCCTAAAGCTAATCATTCTGTTGGTGGTTTGGACTGTAGGGACTGCTGCCAAAGAGAACAAGACCAGTTTACAAAGGTGTGCTGAACAAGACATAGCCTTAATCAGAACTGACATCACCATGATCAAAATATCACAAAATTCAAAATCTCTTGTAAATATGCTTGTTTTATTTGGCTCTGGCATGGAAGTTGCATGCACATGTGTAAATTGTGGTTATATACATTAGGCACAGAATAGAAAAGAAAGATTTACATATTTTAAAGCACACCACTGCAAAAATAAGTTATTTTTTACATTCAAACTCCTTCCTTCAGTTTTGCCTGCTTAAATTCCATCTTCACCCCTACTCCCGTATGTTAAGTGTTTCCCCTAACCCTTCTTCTTGCTTTCAAGTGAGTTGGTTCTTCCTTTCTCCTCCCATTGAGACTAATCTTCCTGATATTTTAATATTGTCTTCTCATTTATCATGATCACTTTTATCACAATCTGTTTCCACTCATCTTTCTTGTTTACCTTTCCTTGTGTTTGCCTTTCCTTCCCCTTCTATCCTGCTGTCAACATAATGCTCCCTTTTCCCTGTAACCAAACAACAGATGTCCTTTATGAGTTCTGGCTTTCTGGATACTTTCTTGGAGTGTTAGCTCCAGGGCCTGAAACTGTCCTGGCAAGCTTTTTCTTGTCTACTTGGCAGGAGAGTGGGACCTATTTCCTGGTTACACACATATACACATGCACACACACACACACTTCACCATGGACCCAGTTCATCTTCAGTAAATGTTGAATGATGAATAATAGATACCATACTAATCATATAGAGACATTAAGATAATCCATTGATTTTCAACACCTCCCTACTGCCTATCCCACAGGGGTAAGGCACAGACAAAACATAACAAAATTAATAAAAGATTTTACCCATAGTCGGCATGAACCAATTAGCAACACACAAGAATTTTATAAGCATGAAGGATAAGTAGTTTCAAAGTGATTCACAGGATCTTGCTCTTAAAATTCACAGAGTGCTTTTCCATGTCAATGAAGTGAAATTATGTAGGCTGATGCTTCTGCTGGTCACATCAATTTTTAACACCTGTTGGGAACCAAGGAAAAGTATTGGGCATTAGATGATTGAAAGTTCCTGCAAACAAATCAGAGATGAGCCAATGGTCTACACAACACACTGATACTTTCACAATTCATTGCCTAGTTTGCAGACTGATCTCAAATTTTCAGATGACGAGGGTCTTTCATAATTCCTTATAAGACAAAGATCATTCAGTGATAGTGACAAGACAACAAGCCTCAAAATACTGCAATATGCAGCCATTGTAGAGACACAATCCCACAGACAAATTGGAGAAAATGTCCTCATATCTATTCATTTGGAGTATTGATTTCCTTCAGAGCACCCCTTTTATTTCCTCCTTTTGCTAGTCCCTCACAGTGCCTGGATGACTGTCAGTGAGAGTCCAATATTCCAACTATTTTCTAGGCAAATACTTTGCATAAAGTTTCACCATATGTGCAGTCCATGAGTTGGTCAGCAACAAAAACGGGTAAAGTCCTTTATGAGCTCTTGGTAAAGTTTGGGGAAATTGGTTGATAAGAAAACCACAAATATGAGGAAACAAAAAAAATACAAAACTGAAGGAAAACTTTTGTTGCAGGTCTTGTAATCAGAGAGGATTATGGAAGAAAAATAGTTCAGGAGAAAGCAAAGAGTAAGCACACAAGGAAAGATTCTATTTGCCATGAAGAGAGATGTTAGAACCACTTCATTAATCCCAAGGCACAGTGTTTTCACATATTTAACATTCATGAAATCATAATGTGTCTTGCAATCAACAGCCTTAGAATCACTGTGAGCCAACCAGCACTCATGACAATTGTTATTATCTGTGCAAACATGAACGTCTTTGCTATTACTGGTATTATGAATGGATAAACTGCAAACCACTTAAGGATCATTTTAGGAAGGAATATGAATCCTGGCTGACAGTAAGATCAAGAAAGTGCTAAGATAAACACTTGTATAAACATGTTAGTGGCTTGGGAGAAAATCTCATAGACAATAGTGGAAGAGTTTTATGACATTCTATATCACCAGCACCTGGGATAGTATCTGGGAAATGTCTTAACCCATTAGTGTCATGTAATTATTTTTTAAATAATAAATAAAATACTAAGAGATTTAAATATTTAAATAACAAAAGGAAAATTATGTGATATACATTGGTTAAGGCATTTCTAATATTTCTTCAAATTCAGAATCGACCTCTTCTAAGTCACTTTGATGGCAGAATAATCAATGTCCATGTATCACTACCCAACACTTCCCCATTATTATCACTTAACATATTTAAATGATAAAAACCTATGTCTAAAAGAGTTTTACAAAACTATAAGTTCAAAATAGGATTTTCAGTATCATATTCTTGTCCCTTATTTTTGTCTTTATGGCACATGAAATAATGGGGTAAGGTAACTAATGGTATCTTACAACTGATAAAATATGGTAGTTCAAGCTATCAAGTAGAACTCTGAGGCAGAAATGAGGAATAAAACACAGGGTTTTACATAGCTTTGCAGACAAGGAGACATGCATGGAAAGTAAGGACTACTCAGAGGGAAGGTGGGTGGGTGGGAAGAGATCAACCAAATAACTTGTATGCATATATGCATAACCCATGGACACAGACAATAGAGTGGTGAAGGCCTGGTGGGTGAGGCAGGCGGGGGAAGGGGCAGACTAGAAGAGGTCAATGGGGGAAAAAGGGAACATATGTAATACTTTCAACAATAAAGATTTAAAAAATAATAAATAAATAAACAAACAAATAAATAAATAAATTCCTTGAAAAAGGTGAAGGGATTAAGCAAAAATAAAATAAAATAAAAAAGAAAGTAAGGACGCAGACCCTCAATCCCAAATGATAAAGGCTGATTTCCCCTCCATCACTATGCTGTCCATGTTGACACACTTAAACAGAGGGATTGGTGAAAAGCTTTGCAGGAGAGGTGTCATTAGCAAGAAAGAGGCAGGCAGTTCACAATGCATCTCAGGGTTGGGAAATACCATTCAGACCTTTCACTGGTCACACACCTCTGATGTAGGGTTGTAGGTGAAGGTGGGTGTTATATCCATGCCATTCACAGAGATGCTGACACTGGAAATGGAGGTACTGCCCACTCCCCAGATTTCAATGTAGCCCAGATTCAAAGGGTTTGTATCCGTGATGTATTTGTTGAAAATTACATGACTCTTCATCGTATTCTGTCAAATTAGAGATAAAAAAAAAATAAAGCAAAATTTGTTCAAAATTTTCCCCACCTCTTTTTAGGCACAAATGCAGGTCATGAGGTAAGACAACTTCAGAGTTACCACCTTGTGTCCTTGTAGTGGAGACTATGATTTCAGGACTTTATCACCTGTTTCAACTATCATCTAAATTTTCTTTGACTAAAAAGCACCTGCAGGGTCTGCAGAATTGCCCTGAAGTCCAAGGAGATAAAGGGTCTCAGCTATCAGGAACCTTACTTTCTATATGTAGAGAAGTCAGAAAATGTGCAGAACATTCCAAGACAATATAAGAACAAGGACTAGATAACATCGAAATAGCTTGTCCATCTCTGCCTCACTAAACTGGAATAAGTTACTGACAAAACATGAATGGGTCTAGTCACAGAAAACTTCTGGTAGCATACTAAATCTATCTGAAGTCTAGAGAAAGGAAAGGATGCAAATTAGCAAGGTAGGCAGTGAAGGAATTCTAGGTGGTACTTTATGCCCTTATGATCTCCAGCATCCTACGAAGCCAGTAGCACTCTAGTGCCCCTTCATAGTATCAGTCACACTCACCTGAATGACAGAAAAGCGGGCCATGTAATAGAGTCCCTTTTCATAGGTGTCTGCAAACAAACAAGGTAAACATGATCTGGAGTTATGCTTAGAATTCTCATTGCCTACTTGTCTTTTTTTTTCTTTACTGATTTCCATTTTGTGATTTAAGATGTATGTATAGAGATTAGTCAGACTCTTGCCCCCACCCTCAATTTGCACAGGATGTTTGAAATGGGTGTGTGTAGACACGGCTGTCTGGCAGACGCACTTCACATGATGCGGTTTCCCTTTAATCCACTTGTCTCCCTTGTTATCTACCACTCCCAACATCTTCCTGGTCACCTCAGAACTTCCCAATTCTTCCTGCTAGAAGCACACATATGTGAACATACATGATGTAGACATATATTACAATCACCAAGAATGGTGTCTTGGTCAGTTTGTCTTAAGAGATATCAAGCAATTTCTTAACCGTAAACTCCAGAGAACAAAGAAACCCAAAGAAAAGCCTCCAGTGAAGGTGGCCTTATCACAGCCTTGTTACAGGTATTCCCATCCTACTTCCTACCCTGTGGCTTTCTCACTTGTCCCATGTACCCATCTCTTTCCAATTTGCTTACTGCTCACTCGGTCAGAGGGCCTTGGCTAGCCTCTAGAATTTTGCTGTCCAAGGTAGCCTCTGACAAAATGTAGCTCTTTAAATTACAATTAATTAAAATTAAATAAAATTAAAAGTTTAGTTCCTCAGATAGACTTGTCACATTTCAAATTCTTAGTAGCCACCTATGCCTAACGGCTATCACTGTGGGCAACAGAGTTATAGAACATACCCATCACTGCAAAAAGTTGGATTAAACAGCACTGGCCTAGAAATAGCTAATGATAATTAAACCATCCTCCTAAAAGTTCACCAATTCCTGTAACTCCTAATGAAAAATTCCCTCAAATAAATAGCACAGTTGATAGAGGTATTGTCACTCTTACTGGGACAATAAACCATGCAATTAGGGAATGTGCTTTTGGACATACACCATACAGAAGTATATTTCAATTGGTTCAAAGAAATTTTTGCTTTGGCTCGGACAGTGGATAATGGTGAGAGATTCCCAGCTAAGCTTCATTTACATGCAGCATAAGGATCAAGCACACTATGTACTACTTCAGCTATAATATTAAAAAAAATGAAAAATTGCTTTAACATGAAAAATGAAAAGCAGGCCTATAATATATCCAGGAACACAGTCAATGGTACAGACATGAATCTGAGGCAACCCTTACTCACCAATGCTTTGCCCATCATCCCAGAAGAGCCAACCTTCAGCAGTTCCCTTATCGTCCAAGGCAACTTTGAAGCCTAGGAATTTCCGGCGGCTATAGTAAAGTGGGAGAGAGGCATTAGTTAAAAACCAAGCCACAGTCTCAAACCAAGAGTATTCAAAAAACATAGAGGAAGTCCTTCATGCTATAAAGACTGAGAGTTAGATTTCAAGATACTCGTGACCTACTTCTAGTTTTGTCTCCGTTCGCTCTATGACTTCATACCAGGAATGAATGAATTAATGAATGAAGCAAGGGGAGTTTTCCTTTAAGGTTCTATAAGCTCCACCAGACACTACAAGCAAACCCATTAGATTCCTTCCCTCCCGCATTGTGAGGAAGGATCTGATGTTGTGATCTTTCTTCTTTTATGACCTAATTTCCTAAATATGTATATAGTGAGTTTTGTCTTTAGTTCATTCCATTTTTAACTAAATTTGTGGACTTAAATTCATAGGGCTCTAAGAGTTTTAGCTTGACATCAGACAGACATAGATTTTAGTCCATCTTCAACTACTTACTAACTATGTGACTCTGAATTAATCAATGCCTGCTCCCCAGGTCTCAATGAAGCCTCTTTGCTTTTCTATAAAATGAGGATAATAACAGTACTTACACTATAAGTGTTTATTTTTAACTTTTTTAAAGAAAAAAAATAGAAATTTCCATACTATTTCAGTTCTAGGTACACAGCAAGTTTTCATTTGCTGTTAGCTATTATTTATTATATAGGCTTAGGTCTAGAATTTTTAAATCCGTGTATGATGAGGAATCTCACCCTCAGGCATCAGCTGCATTATGGCTTACACAATTTTCCAGCAATAGTTTCTTCCATTTCAATTATCACTAATTAGACCTAGCATTTAACCCACTTAGATTTAAAATCGTTGTTGATAATTGTTCAAAGAGCAGAGAGTCTGAAAAAAACAAACCAACTAACAAAAATGTTTAGTACAATTGCTTTTGGACCCAAAAGTACTGCTTACAGTGGACTCCACCAAGATCTGAGCTAACTGGTCCTATCGCTCACCTTAAGTGGGTGTTCTGTGCAGGCTCTTGCCAGGGCAGGATATAGCCCCCACGGACATGAAGATTAATGTGGTCAAGAGGGGCTGGCAAAGTCTTCCATGCTCCCCTTGCTTTAATGTCCACACCCTGAGGGCCAGAAGAAGGTCGGAGATGACGAAGGAGACAACACACCTCTGAACAGTGCATTTACCAGACATCCACTCTTCCAAACTTGCTGCCTATTCATGATCCTTCCACACATACCTGTTATACATTTTCCCACATTCACCCAGCAGTATGGTGATTATGAAAGGGAAGGAGGTGAGTGGGGAGTGAGAGGTAAAGGGGGTCAAATATATGGTGACGGAAGATTTGACTTTGGGTGGTGGGCACACAGTGCAATATACAATTATAGAATTGCACACTTGAAACATATAATTTTTTACCTGATGTCACCCCATACATTTAACAATAAAAATGTTGCCCTGAAGTGGCTCCAGAAGACCCTATTTTTCCAGATGAGTTTCTGGCTCAGACGAGCCTAGAAACATTCTACAACAGAGAATGTGTTCACCCTGAATTTCCAAATGCAACTGCATTGCTCCAGTGCACAAGGGTAGGGCCCTTCCTTCTGTGTGCATTTTACACTCGCTTTCCTTGGGGAATTACGTTTAACAACTCCTCTTTGAGCATCTATGCTGGAGAAGGAGACATGGAATAAAAAGAGAGGAAAAGGCCCCTGTACTTATGAACTTTTCCATGGGGGGAAAATTAAACAAAAACTATAGTTTATAGAATAATTTCCTGTGTTTACTAGTGTTACCACCATTGTGAATAGTGGTGATAAAAGGAAAGATAAAAACTAACACATTAAGAACACCCACAAAGGCCAGGGAATAAGTGGGATACTTCATGTGTTATTTTACAATTCTGTGAAGGAAGTGGTTCTCCCCGACTTGGAGGTGAGAAAACGGAGGCTACAAGGTTAAAGGTGACCTGTGCAAGATTAACATCAGGGGAGTTACAGAGCCACAGTGTGAGCGAAGGTCTGTCAGATTCTAAAGCCTGTGCACGCTCCCATTTTCCCGGGCTGTATAAACAATCGGAAAAACTTACCGTGTAGTAATCATACCAGCGGGCTCTAGGGAAGTATGCAGTGACATTTCTTGCATTCTAAAATCAAACACAAATAAGTCATGGGCAGTGGGCTCAGTTATCTAAGGCAGACTAACCAACTTGGTCAAAATAACAGTGATGGCCTTTGACCCACACACTTCATCTCTCTAGAGGACAGGACTGTGGGGAAGCCTTCCTTCTCTCCCTACTTCAAATGGGAGATTTGCCTGCCCTATGCTTGTGGCTTCTGTAAAGTCCTTCGGGATCCAGGATTTTGGAGAAGAATTATTATCTGCTTACAGACTTAACCCACATACACCCTCTTGAAAGAAACAAAGTTGGGTCTGGGGCAGAAGAAAACTTTGTAGCTTTACATGCCAATACTTCAGAGATTCTGATTAGTGCACTAAGTTTTGAAGAAGATGCAATTACCTGATGCTTTGATCAGAAGCCTAATCATCAACAGTAAAGGTAAGGAAATGGCTTTTGCTACTTGAAGACCTCCTATAGAAGGAAGGGAAGGCCTAGCCCTCAACAGTAAGATTATACACGTTGTTTCAAATGATCCTTATGAAAAGTTTTGCTTTAATGGTGACAGAGGACTGTAATGAATCTTTATAGTATTGCCCCCACCTGATCACACTCCTTACTTCAGTTAATGAAGAAATTAGTATATCTTCAAATATATCATAAGGTTTCTTCCTTCTCTATTTGTCCTATGAATCAGAATCTGTTATGATGATTTTAAAAATGAGGGAGCTGAGGACCAGAACCCCTGAGTGATGGACTTCAACTCAGAGAGAGGAAGAGACAGAGGTAGAATAAGAAGCCACTGCTCAGGACCCCCACTGGATCAGGCCTTTTCTCCTCCCCCCATTCACCAGGCTTCGTAACTGGGACCTCTGCTCATCAGAGGCCTCCATACTTACAGGCACCAGGACGGGGCTGACCAGGAAGGCTGGGCCCAGCAGGAACTGTTCATCTATGTTCCAGGTCACCCGTTCTGACACAAACCTGGAAAGACAAACCAAGGTACCATAATCAGGGTGCCAATAGGGCTCCAGGCCAAGGCCTTGAAGAAACTCCTCAAGTTCAGACCCAAGTCAGAAATCCAGCTTCTCTACCTTAAATTACTTTTTCTACCTTAATCAGATATATATTCACTTTCTGCATATTATGTTCTTCAAACTCCAGACATGATTAGACTTAGACATGTTCTCACCTATAGATATCTCCATGTTTCTTAACCATGGCACATCCTAAATGCAAGAATGGCCTTCAACACTCAGATCTCCCCCTGGAATGCCTATGATCTGAGCTTCTATAAAAGATAGGTAGGTCTACATATGCTTAATCTAGAAAGAAATTATTCTGTGTTGTATCATTTTGAAAAAATAAATTAAATTCAATAGTCTCTTATTAAAGATCCAGGGTATCAGTGACACCGTGCTAGATAACATATTCAGGTGCCTGGAAAGCTTATGGCAAAAGGCAATCATGTCTTTAATTTAATTTGGAAGAACTGTTTTCTTCAACTGACACCACAGAGAATAAAATTATCCCTTAGTCATCGGGATTCCAGCTAAACACTCACTCATGGAGAAGAGGCCGCACGACAGTACTGCCCTCTGTGTGGGCCTGGTGCATCAGGGTGTAAAGATATGGCAAGAGGGTATATCTGGTCTGCAGGACACTTTTGGAGATTTTCACAAACGCATCATTCCAGGATACAGGGTCTTGCCTCTAAAGGATAAAAGGAGGAATTTTAGAGCTCACTGTAGGGGAGCTGGGGTACTTGAGGTCACTGAACATTTATTACAGATGAAAATCACAATTAACTAAATCAAAGATGCTTATAGATAAGACACACAGAATATTAGACTGAAAGAGGTCACTGAAGCTCTCCTAGGACAGCTGATAAAATTTTCCCATAAGACATTCTTTTTGGGGATATATTTGCTACAACGCTGCCTAAACAAAAAGAATAATCTAAAGAACACTGGAGAAGATGGTTCATTGAACCATAAGGATCTTTTCATGTACCTATTGGCCATTTGTATGTCTTCTTAGGAAAAATGTCTATTCAGTTCCCCTGCCCATTTTTAAAATCAGATTACTTGGGTGTTTTTTTGGTTGAGTTGTGTGAGTGCCTTACATATTTTGGATATTAACCCCTTATCAGATATGTGATTTTCAAATATTTTCTCCAATTCTGTAGGTTGCCTTTTCATTTTTTAAAATTGTTTCTTTGGCTGTGCAGCAGCTTTTAAGTTTTATGTTGACCCATTTATTTATTTTTGTTGATTGTTCTTTTGGAGTCCCATCAAAAAAATCATTTCCAAGGCCAATGTCAAGAAACATTTTCACCATGTTTTCTTTTAGGAGTTATATGGTTTCAAATTTTATGACTAAGTCATTAAACCATTCTGAGTTAATTTTGTGAATGGTGCAAGATAGGGAACCAATTTCTCAACACCATTTATTGATGACACTATCCTTTATTAATGAGTATGAGTATTCTTGGCTCCCTGGTAAAATATTAGTTGATAGCTTAAGCAAGGTTTTATTTCTGGGCTCTATATTCTGTTGTATTGATCTGTGTTTCTATTTTTAAGCCAATACTATACTATTTTGATTACTATAGTTTTATAATTTGATATCAGCAAGCATGATGCCTCCAAATTTGTTCTTCTTTCTCAGATTGCTTTGGCTATTAGGGGTCTTTTTTTGTTTGAAAAGTATTTTAAGTTTTTTTTTCGATATCTGTGAAAAATTCCATTGGAATTTTGATAGGGATTGCACTAAATCTATAGATAGTTTGGGGTAGTACAGACATTTTAAGAATATTAATTATTCTGATCCATGAACATGAGATCTTTCCATTTGTTTTTGTCTTCTTCAACTTCTTTAATCAATAACTTATAGTTTTCAGTATACAGATCTTTCACCTCATTGGTTAAATGTATTCCTAAGTATTGCTTATTGCTTCTTGATGCTCTTGTGAATGGGATTGTTTTCTTTATTTCTTTTCATGTGTTTTATTATTAGTGTATAGAAATGCAAAAGTCATTTCTGTATGTTGATTGTGTATTCTGCAACTTTACTGAATTTATTGATAATTTAATAGTTTTTTTGTAACATCTTTCGTATGCTCTTCATATAAGATCATATAAGTTGTAAACAGAGACAATTTACTTCTTTTCTGATTTGAATGCCTTTTGTTTCTTTTTCTCATCTGATTGTTCTGGCTAGGACTTGCAGTATGATGTTGAATAGAAACAGTGAGAGTGGGAACCCTTGTCTTGTTCATGATCTTATAGAAAAAGCTTTTAAACTTTCACTACTGAGTATGATGTAAACTGTGGGCTTGTCTTACTTCATTATGTTGAAGTACATTCCTCTTATAACCAATTTTTGAGAGTTTTTATCATGAAAGGATATTGTATTTTGTCAAATGGTGTTTTTTTCTGTACCTCTTGAAATAATCATATGATTTTTATCTTCATCCTATTAATGTGGTATATCACATTTATTGATTTGTATATGTGGAACCATCTTTACGCCTGAAGGTTAAACCCTACTTGAGCATGTTGTGTGAATCTTTTAATGTGCTGTGAAATTTGGTGTGCTAATTTCTGGATCTATATTCATCAGGGATATTGGTCTGTAGTTTTCTTATAGTGCCCTTATCTGGCTTTAGTAACAAGGTAATTCTGATCCTCTACAATGTGTTTGGGAGTATGAAATCCTCTTCAGTTTTGGGAAAGAGTTTGAGAAAGATTGGCATTAATTCTTCTTTAAATGTTTGATAGAATTCTCCAGGGAAAACATCTGGCTTTTCTTTGTTGGGAGATTTTTTATTACTGATTCAATCTACTTACTCATTATTGGTCTGTTCAGGTTCTCTATTTCTTCATGATTCAGTCTTGGTAGGTTGTATTTTAATAGTTTTTGCCCCAGGCTGTACGTTTCCGGGAATTTATACATTTCTTCTAGGTTGCCCAACTTGTTGGCATATAGTCTTGTATAATCCTTGGTATATCTGTTGTAATGTCCCTTTTTCATTTATAATTTTAGTTATTTGAGACTTCTTTATATTTTTCATAGGAATTCCAGCTAATGGTTTGTCAATTTTATTTCTTTTCAAAGAAACAGCTCTTAGTTTTGCTGTTCTTTTCTATTACTTTTTTGGTGTCTATTTCACTTATTTCTGTCCTGATCTTTGTTATTTCCTTTCTTCTGCTAACTTTGTTCTTTTTCTACTCATTTGAGGTACAAAGTTAGGTTGTTTACTTGAGATCTTTCTTTTTTCTGAATGATTCTCTCTTAGTACTGCTTTTGTTACATCTCATAAGTTTTAGTATGTGTTTTTCCATTTTCATTTGTTTCCAAATATTTTTTATTTATCTTATGATTTCTCTTTTCACCCATTGGTTGTTTAATTTGCACATATTTGTCAATTTTCCAGTTTTTTTTCTGTTATTGATTTCTAGTTTCCAAGGAAGACATTCAAATGGCCAACAGGTGCATGAAAAGATGCCCAACATCACTAATCATCAGGAAAACACAAATCAAAATCATAATGAAATATCACCTCACACATAGGTTATTATCAAAAAGACAAAAGAAACCCAGTGTTGGTGAGAATGTGGAGAAAAGGAAACCATTTGTGCACTGTTGGTGGGAATTTAAACTGGTACAGCTACTATGGAAAACAGCATGGCAGTTCTTCAGAAAATTAAAAAAAGACTACCACATAATCCAACTATATGAAATTTGTCTATTGAAGAGATATCTGCACTCCCATGTTCATTGCTGTGCCATTCAAGATAGCCAAGACATGAAAATAACCTAGATGACCATTGATGGATGAGTGGATAAGGAAGATGTGATATGTACACAATGGAATATGATCCAGCCACAAGAAAAAAGGATATCCTGCCATTTGCAGCAACATGAATGGATCTTTATGGCATAATGCTAAGTGAAATAAGTCAGACACAGAAAGACAACTACTGTGTGATAACACTTATCTAAAATATAGGAATCTAAAAGGGAATCTTAATAAGTAGAACTCACAGAAACAGAGTAGAATGGTGGTAATCAGAGGCTGGGTGTTGGGGAAAATAGAGAGATGTCAGTCAAAGGGTAAAAATTTCCAGTTATAAAATAAATACAGGGTGGGCAAAAGTAGATTTATAGTTGTTCATATGGAAAATAATACATTAATTATTAAATCATTATACAAGAATAAACTTTGTGTTTTGCATACTCACAACTGTAAACCAACTTTTGCCCCCTGCTGCATTTTCTGGGGATTTAATGTACAGAATGATGAATACAGTTAAAAATACTGTCTTATATATTTGAAAGTTGCCAAGAGAGTAGATGTTAAATGTCATCATTACAAAAAAGAAATGGAAATTATCTGAAGTGATGAAGGTGTTAACTAACCCAAGTGTACTAATCATTTCGCAATATATACGTGTATTAAAAAGAAAAGAAACAAGAGGGTTTAATGGGTTTATAGATATCAGCGGGGAACATGACCAATTCAAAATTGGACCCGTGTTCCTAGTGATACCCTCATCCTACCCTTGTCCCGATGGTGTTGTGGTTCCTTGAAAAGGGGTAAAAGGCCCCCAGTTGCATCCAGCGAGCACACATCTCATATTCAGCATCTCGAAAGAACCCACAGATATCTGCTCCTGTCTGAGACAAGATGGAATAAAATGCTCCTGTTGATGATTTCTGAACGACATCATCACCTTCTTGGGGATTAGGGGTGATCCAAAGGGCACTTACATAGGATATGCCAAAGAGGCTGAACTCCATCATGCCTGCAAGGAGAACCACAGCTGTGTCAGACACACCAGTCCCGACCCGCTTCCTACCCACTCCTCAGAGAATCCTTTAGCAAGGATCCCACCTCCCCTCCCCACCACACACCAATGATAGACTTCTTCAGCTGGTCCCATGCAGCCGTGTTGTCTCCCAGCCAGTGTCCTGCCCAGCGGCCAGAAGAGGGGAACGTGGAGCGGGTAATGACGATCCCTCTTTCTCCTGTCACCTCTTGCACAGCTCTGGTTGGAGGGGAACAAGGAGATGATTGAGATCAGAACAGGGGAAGAAAGGCCACAAACCTTCTCCTCCTAGAACTTCTGACCCCAGGCCATGGTGACAACATGTTTCCTGTTACTGGAGGAAATAGGGAAATCTGAGCTACAGTGAAGTTCCCATTGACCAATCCCAGGTGGATGGGGAGAATAACACATATACCTTTAGAGTATTTACACTGTTTTACAAAGGACTTCACTATGCAATAAACTCACTGGATCACCTAAAAACAATAAGTAATCACCAAATCGTACTATTTATTTACTCGGTACTTAGTTTTCTATATTTTGGGGAGAAGAAGGTGAATTCCTTTATAAAGCTTTCCTTAGAATAATTCTTATTATTCAGGGACTGAATTCACAAAATTGGACAAGGCTAATTCAATAGAACACTAGTTGTCTATCCCAACATGAATGACCCCCCAAAAAAATCCCAAAAGAGGTGACTTTTGAAATAAAGGAACTATCTGATCCTCTACACTCTCTTTGCTTCTTATATCTCATGTTGTTACAGCAACAGCTGCACTGTGTGATCATGACCTATGTCATCTCCACTAAGACTGTGGTCTCTCACTGGCAGGACCAGCCCTTATTTAAAACTGTCCTGTTAACTATGATCACAGGGCCTGGCTCCATGCTCATGAATATTTGTCCAAAAAGTAAGAATGGCTACATAGCAGTAATTAAAATCATTTTAACCCCATTGGAAGAGGAAATGAGAGAAAAAGCCAGGGAGTTCATCAGTCACTGGCTGCCCCTGCAGGTTGGGCCAGTTAGAGAAGGAAGATGACGACTCACTCGTATGTGGGTCTGGTCTGGGACCACCCGTACAGGCTGTGCACATCGTAGTGCCGCACCCGGGAGCCATCGGGCAGGATCTGCTCGCTCTCCATGCACAGGGTCTTGCTGCTGAGACCCCTGTCCCTGGACTCCAAATCTGAGGAGAAAGAGCTAGTGATGGGAAAGCCACCTCTGATCCTGTTTATCACTGACTTCTCTTCAAGGGA
Source organism: Myotis lucifugus (assembly GCF_000147115.1). Taxonomy (NCBI): domain Eukaryota; kingdom Metazoa; phylum Chordata; class Mammalia; order Chiroptera; family Vespertilionidae; genus Myotis; species Myotis lucifugus. The sequence goes on along the minus strand of NW_005871189.1, from coordinate 1,350,744 downwards.
CTGAACTCTGCATCTGCATGGGGCCCTCTCCATCCCAGAGGTACAGGAACATGCTCAGCTCTGGGAGCCGCAATGGTGCCTACAGGCCATTTAACATCAAGTCTTCTGGAGGGGTCTCCAGGAGGAAGCCAAGGGCATGGGGAAGAACAGAGTTGTCAAACACTATGGGGCAGCCTCCAACCTAGGCTTTAAACATGGTAATTCTTTCATGTCATTCTTATCTTAATTCTATGAAAAGGATATCATTATCCTCCTTTTACAGTTTAAAAAACTGATGCTGGGAAACATCCAGGAATCTGTTGAAGGTCATACAACTCACAGAGAGAATAATTTCTGGGGCCAAGATATGAACACAGGTGTAATACCAAAGTCCATCAACTCCATGATAAGGGGAAGCCGCTATTTTCCACCCACCGGTAGCATAACAAATTCTCATGGAGGAATTAACTTGAGCCTGAAGAAGCTGTAGCTGTGGGATCCTTTGGAGACATAACTACTGTTAAGTGTTTTATGAACAAACTCAAAAAGTTCACTCAGTGGGGTCAGTAACTTGCACACACCCAACTGGGTAAAGTGATTGAAGTGTGTCTGTTGCTGGCTCCCCAAAACCAAAGCACCACTGAGATATGCCCTGAGCAGTTAGGATAAGCCCCTGGCTGCTGAGTTCTTGCAGGGGTCACTCCTTATGGCCATGGCTCTGCCAGTAGAGGAGGCCCAGGGTCCTTACATGGCATATAGGGAGGGCGGTTCAGAGAGGCATTCTTGCAACCTGGAGGAACTGCCCCATTCACAAAGCTGGATGGTTCATTCATATCCTAGAAAAGTCAAACACAGATATATCTTACTTTACAAAACAGTTACATGCTGGCCCTGCCAGTGTGGCTCAGTGGTTGAACGTCAACCCATGAACTAGGAGGTTGCAGTTCAAGTCCCGATCAAGGCACATGCCCAGGTTGCAAGCTCAATCCCCAGTACAGTGGGCAGGGGGTGGGGGTGTGGGGTGCAGGAGGCAGCTGATGGATGATTCTCTCTCATTATTGATGTTTCATCTCTCTCTCCCTCTCCCTTCCTCTCTGAAATCAATAAAAACATACTTTTAAAAATAGTTACCTGCTGTCCACTCAGAGGGAAAGAAGTAGTGAATAAATCATTCACCATCCAGAAATCATTAAATCCAGCTGAGAATTGACTAGAACGATCAATTGCCAGTGGTTCTCAACCTTGGCTGCACATTAGAATCACTGGAAAATCTTTTAAAAATCCTGATTTCTGGGCCTCATCCTCCAGAAATTCTGTTTCTTTGTTACTAATGTTGTGGCCCCACCCCATAACAAAGAAACAGAATTTCCGGATGATGAGAAACATCCAGTAATCTGTTGAAGGTCATACAACTCACAGAGAGAATAATTTCTGGGGCCAAGATATGAACACAGGTGTAATACCAAAGTCCATCAACTCCATGATAAGGGGAAGCCACTATTTTCCACCCACCGGTAGCATAACAAATTCTCGTGGAGGAATTAACTTGAGCCTGAAGAAGCTGTAGCTGTAGGATCCTTTGGAGACATAACTAGTGTTAAGTGTTTTCTGAACAAACTCAAAAGTTCAGATTTTAAAAAGATTCCCAGGTGATTCTAATGTGCAGCCAAGGTTGAGAACCACTGGGCTAGAGGATTTAAAAAAAAAAAAAATTCTCCCTCAGGGTGTGAAGCAAGTTGCAGTTCTAAGAAATTATCCTTCTTGATTAAAGGTCACTGACACATACACTTAGACACACAAAGATAGACACACCCCTATCCAAATGTACACAGACACAAACACTCACAATCCACATGCCATCGAACTTCAAACTCTTCTCTGGAGCCCGTGGATTGGTGTGTAGTTCTTTCAACTCCCTCTTCCACCAGGTGGCAGTTGAATTACGGAAAAAATCTGGGAAGGCCACGTAAGCTCGGTATAGCTATAAAAATTAGATATAATTTACTTGTCCCGAACATATTAGACAGCAAACAGGCATTTACTAAGAGTTTAACTCACACACAGCCTTGTACTACATAATGACAGATAATCCAAACAGAGCCTAAGTAATGTTCTTTGCTTATTTCAAATATAATAAAAGCGTAATATGCTAATTAGACCAGGCAGCCAAATGACCTTCTGGACGTCCTTCCAGACGACCAAGGCAAGCCTCTGCGGCTGCGAGGGCCGAGCCCCTGGCACAAGTTTCAAGTACAATAGTACAGGGGAAATTTTAGCACAATTAGGCCCCTCCTTAGCATTTGGAAAGCATCCATAGACTGATTTCCTCTCCGTATCAACATGAACAGTAGCAATCAACCCCTGGACTCACTATCTCGTTTATTAGATGCCCAACCCTCAACTTTTGTCCTGTAGTTTCCTAAGTGTTTCTCAAAGACAAAGCATGAGCCAGGGAGAGCCTGCAGCCCGAAAGGGGCAGACATCAGGTGCCTTGTCAACAGGCTGGAAAGAAACATCCAGTCGATCCTCTCGTGTCTCATTCCCACTAAGGAAAGGGGGTGAGAGCCAAGATTGCATTTTATTACATTAGACCAGTGGTCGGCAAACCGAGGCTCGCGAGCCACATGCGGCTCTTTGGCCCCTTGAGTATGGCTCTTCCACAAAATACCACGTGCGGGCGCTACTACAGACAGTGCAATTGAAACTTCGTGGCCCATGCGCAGAAGTCGGTATTTTGTGGAAGAGCCACACTCAAGGGGGCAAAGAGCCCCCTGTGGCTCTTGAGCCGCACTTTGCCGACCAATGCATTAGACCATCTAACTAGCATTCACCTGTGTTTTCTCTAGTTTCAGAATCACTTGAAAACAGTTCTTGTGAGTCAAGTAAATTGGGAGGATTTAGGAGAAAGATGCACCTTTCCCTTAATTTCCTCAAATAATAAAAGTTATGTTTTCATTTTAACCTGGAAAGTAGACCCAAGTTTTAACTCCTTAACTATACTGTAAGATCTTTGAGAGCAATGACCTTGTTTTATTTTCTTCTGATTGATCTTTGTATTCCCCCATAGTGATTAGCTTAGAACATAAAATAAATGCTCAGTGCCTAATTGTGAATTCACACCACTTAGTAGCAGCAAATATTCATACATTTTTATATAGGCCAGGTTGCTTGTTATGGAACTTTATGGTCCTTTGTATGTCTCAGTAAATAGGTTCCTCTATGTTCACCAGTGCATTTTAAGAGTTAACAAGCTCAATAATGCTAGTAGTAAGGGTAGGGGGAGCAACAGAAAGACTTGGTCATGGGAACTTCCAGCTTTTATACACAATGGACAAGAGGCAAGTAGGAACCCGTATGTCTAGATAAAAGGCCAAAAAATAAAAAAGGAACACAAAGAAAAAAACTGAAACAAGATCAGTATACGGGATCACAGAAATGTGAGAAGGTAGTGAGCCACTTCATTGAGAGGCTGGGAGAGTGAGGCAGGCCAGCAATGTCTTTTTGTGAGAAAATAGCGGTAGAAACATGGAACCAGTAGAGAATCTTTCACGAAGAACAGAGAGCTCCAGCTCAGGCAGGTTGGAAAACATGGTAGGCAGGCAGGATGATAGAGGATTAGAATAAAGATTAATACCAGGCATGTCTGGGTCATTTCTAAAAAAGTAAACTGATTAAAAGATAGACCTTCCTGGCAACCCTGACTTCACCCAATATCCACAAAGGACCCTTTACCTCCACTTGACTGTCCCAGTCTAGAGAGCTGTTTATAACGATATTGGGCAAATCAGGCCAGACCTGTGGAGAGAAAAATGTTCAAAAGCAATGCAGGAGATAACTTCTCTTATATAGCATTTCCTAAGAAATGATAAACCATGGTTCTACAGGTGATAATACTTGGATTTTTCACGTAGGCTTGATTTAGAGAGAAGTGCATCTCACAGTGCATATACATTCCTTAAAAATTCCTTAACTGTGTTGACAGATATTGATTGACAAAATGAGAACTTCCGACCTCAAAGCCAAATGGAAAAGGTTAAACAACAGGCACAAACATATTAACAGTGACCCGCCCTTCACCTGGGTCGCTGTGAAAATCATACCTTTCCCCAGACAATGTCTCCGTTTGGAGCTTTGATGAAGACGTTATCCTTCACGCCACGATCGAATGCAGGATATTCCTGTGTCTCATTTCCAGAAATGGCCGGGTCCTACAATCAACACACAGGTCAGGAGAGAAAAACAAAGCCAGAGAATGACTGGGGACAGAAAAGAGAAAAACACCTCCATAGGGAAGGCACTACTTTCCACCTGAACTGTAGAGCTCCTCTTTGACCCTCAACTTCTCTGCACATAACATGGAAGGAAACACAGTATGTGTAAAGTTTTCTCCACCAAAGCTTATTCACGCTCCCAAAAGACTCCTCCCATTCACAGAGGGACGAACCAGAATGAGGATGACTCGCATCCCGTCGGCCTTCATGCGATTAATCAGAGCTGGAAACCCAACAAACTTGGGGCTGAGGGTGAAGTCCAGCTGCCGCTCCATGTAGTCGATGTCTGAGTACTGCACGTCCTGGGGGACACACAAGGGAACTCAGTGGCTGCAGGTTCCAGACGAGAACAGACCACCCCTAACCGAACCAGTAGGAAATTTCAGACGGTGTTTTTTAGATTCTTTCAAATCCCAGTTTTGTCATTTGTCAGGTACTAGGGTTCTGGTACCTTCTAATTTTTCTTTGTAAGATAAAAAGAAAATGAAATTAGCAAAATATAGGATAATAATGCCTATCCAGCAGGGCTGTTTTTGAGAATAAATGAAAACAATGGATGAGGGAGTGCCTTGTATATGACCAATATAAGGAGTGATTGTTGCTACCTTCCCCAAGAGCTGCCCTGGTATCATTTGTGGTTCCTGGTATTATTTGATTCAGAGAAAATAACATAATGTCAATTACCCAGTAGGAATACAACATGGATGGTGAATCTACCAAAAACAAAACCTGTAATTGCTTTGGATATCCAATCCTGGGGGTTGTTAAACACAGCTTTCTCATTAAGAATGAAATAGTGCATGCTGCACTTCCTATGACTAGAAACAACTGTAAACAATAAAAATAAATAGGATACAATTAAATACAGGGGTTGGCAAAAGTAGGTTTATAATTATTTGTATGTTTCATAGACTCACAACTGTAAACCTACTTTTGATGACCACTGTATGTAATTGGCTCATGGAACCAATTATCTAATTATTGGACCCCTCTTGAACTGAAATGAAAGAGTTTTATTCCACATGTATTTCCTCTGGAAGTCAGTTCCAAGGTCCCTACATTCAACCGAGGATTAACTCAAAGATGAGGGAACATTGTGCTCCAGCCCGGCATAGTGTTGGAATGGTGATTCTATCTACACACACAATGATCTGACTGAATTTGGGTTGAGTTTTTAAAATTAAACAATACTACTATTGGGGGGATTCTTTTATTCTTATGGAACCAAGGATGTTTTTGACTAAATATTTTGAATTCATATAACAGAAATGAAAGCATGATCTAGCAAAAAGCTGGGCCTATGTCCTCCTCCTCTAGCAAATCACTGTGACTCTAAGGTGAGGACCATGACCCCCACCTGTATTACTGGGTTGGGGTGAGGCTCAGTGTGATGTATGAGAAAGCATCTTGTAACTTTACAGAATCCTGCAAAAATAAGGCTGTGAATCCAGGTACAGAGACAACTGGGGCTGGCTGTGAGGACCCAGAGCAAGTACACCAAGAGACTGAGAACGTACATAGGGGATCTGGGCAGCCACCATCTCATCATACAAGCTGGCAATCTCAGAGTCGTTCTGGTATCCATAGCGACACAGCTGAAACCCCAAGGACCAGTAAGGAACCATCACTGGCCGACCGATCAACTAAAAACAGACAGAAAATATTAGTTTTTAAGAAGACTCTGAATTGAAGTTGTACACAAAGTAATAAGAATATTTTTCCAGTGCCCCAAGTTAGATGATCAACAAATTCAAATCCAGAGAGAAACTGAGAAGAGGCACAGCCACTGGGATACCTTGGAGAAAGCCTCCTGCTAGACTGGACCTCCCTGCCCAGGAATTTTGGAAAATCTCATCTTACTCTGATTCCTAGGGGCAGTCTAGCTTACTGGTTAAGAAAACATAATCCGTAGGCAAAATGCCTAGGGCATCATACCGGTTCCAATCCCCGCTGACTATGTGACCCTGGGCAAATGTTAAATAACCTCTTGTGCATCAGTTTCTTCACTTTTAAATTGGGGATAATAATAGTATTTGCTTCAGTGTGTTTTTTTTGTGAGCTGAGGACTGAATGAGTTAATATGTCAATGTAAACTGTTCTGACACATATCAGTGACATACAGTTAGTTTTATATATGTTTGTTGCTGCTGCCAAAACAACTGTCATTACCACTATGACCACCTTCACCATCACTAAACTACCATCACCATCACATCACCACCATCATAAACACCATCACTCACAACCACCATCACCACCACCTGTACACTACCATCACATCACCATCGTCATCATCACATCACCAACATCATCACCCTCACTACCACTATTGCCACCTCCCCAACCATCCCTAGTACTATTAATTCTACTGCTCTGAAATGCTTTGAGAGGCTATGAATTTAATGATTATTGGGATGTATATATTTTTATTTATTTTATAATCTATCTGTCTCCCAGTAAGACCAATAAACCCAGTTGTTATCTGAGAACTATACTAATGAATGTAGGTTTTGGAACACAAAATATACTGTTTAAATTCTTGGTAACCAAATGAATTCCCTCCTACCTCAGTGTACTGCTGAGTGACAAGCTCTGGAGTTGGCCCCAAAACCACATAAAAGTCCAGAATTCCTCCTGTTGTACGGTATGTCAAGGCAGGCAGGGGTTGGAATGTCACATCTGAAAATGTAGGGAAATACAAGTCAATCTGAAAATCTTCCATGTGACGAACTATCTCCTGAAATGCATAACTTCTCCTTTTTCCAATGCCTCTGTATTGTGAGAAAGTACTTTGTACTGTACCTACACAGAACTGAAGAAGTTAAGCGAAAGTCTACAGGGTCCTATCTCTGGATTTTTTTCTCTTTGGTGTTCTTTGATATCTTATTATATGTTTTGTCATTCTGCTCTTTTTAATTATTATAATTTTATTTTAGAATAGTTTATGACTTATAAGTTGCAAAAATAGTACCAAGTATTCCCATATAGGCTTCCCCTAGTTTCCCCCAATAATAATATCTTACATAACAATTGTACATTGTCAAAACCAGGAAACTGATGTAGACATATTATTAACTCAGTATAGACCTTATTCAGATTTCACCACTTTTTACATGCATGCTTTCCCCTCCACCTCCTGCTTTTCCCACCTCTTTCCAATATACAATAAAAATTTTCTTCACATCTTCATACCCCCAGAGAGAGTGCTCTGCCCATAGCGTCTTCACTAATTCAATTATACAGATGGCTTCCACTAGCTGACCTCTAGGATAATTGGGACTTGCTTAGTGTTGCTATCCCTTCTTACATGACTTTTGCCAAATAAGAGTTTAGTTAATTCTTGTTAACACATATTACTGAGCTGAAAATAAACAGAAAGGCTAAATAGAAAGGCTAAGAGGAAACAAAACTGGCCACATGATAACGATTTTGACTTTGGTGGGCAGCTAGGTCAAACACATTCTAAACTTCCTCAAGAATGATTGGTTCACAAAAATAAGGTGAGATGCTGGCATCATCTTACCCATGGCATTGCTGTTTAGCAGAAGCACTCCATGGGCACTTCCATCCTCCTCCAGTCCCATGTAGTAGGGTTGGACACCATAGGAATTCTTCTTGTACTGGAAGAATCATATGAAAAAGTGGGAAGAGGCGGCTAAAAAAGAAACTCAACAAAAATTGATTGGTAAGGTGTGTCTAGTCTTCTCTGAAATAAATAAAATGTATAAGGAACAAAGGAGCCTGGAATTGGTCCATTTACCTAAAAACAGATGTGACCACCCAAGTTGAGTCTGGGAAGATGGAACACAAAGTGTACATATGTGGGTGGAGAGATGCAGAGACCCAGATCCCAAAACTCTGCCCTTACCCCTGGGGGTTCATCTCGGGAAAACATCCCCCATGTGTGCCAATTCAAGTCTCTCGGATAGGTTGTGTGCTCATTTTCTCCAAAGCCATAAAGATACTTGGAGGAAAGGCGAGTGGAGATGCGGATGAACATGTCATTGAAGGTGAAGCCAAGAAGCTGAGAGTCCCAACTGCAACACAAAAGAGTATATTTGGGAAAGAAACAGGCTGTTCTATTGGCTTCAAGCAGCTAATTTTTCAAGGAAAACCAACTCTTGATTCCCTCCTCTCCCACCCAGAATCCTGTTAATCTCCCAAAACAAAACAAAACAAATCTACTTGATTAAAATAATCATAGATGCCTTTGCTAAAAGCCCAGGAGCAAGCTTCATTCTTTATTTTCCTCTATTACTACCTTCCTTCAATTCTTCTTTCAGAATGCCCTTCTAATAGCATTCTCCAACTCAGTTGCTATGGTTCCATACCAACCCCAACTTCCACTCCTGCTCCCTACAGACCACATTTGCTACAAAGCATCCAGAGTGAATTTTTTCAAAGTATCTCATATCACGTCACTCCCCCATTTACAATTCTTCAGTGATTTCCATTACAAAATTTTATGAAATCTAATATGAAACCCACCTAAACTCCAGCTTCATCTCCCATCACTTACCTCCCTACCTACTAAATTGCTCCAACTCTATATTGGGACATCCCCCCCCCCCGCCCCCGCCTAATATGCCAAGTTTACTCCTTTTTCATGGCCTGTGTACTCTCCAGCCCATCTGTCTAAATTGTTCTTCCCCACCCCTCAGATTTCCACATGGGTGGCTCCTTTTCCTCACCCAGGTCCTTTTTCCAATATCATCTCCTTGGAGAGATCCACTCTGATCACAGTACCCAAAGCAGTAACCTTCTACAACCCTCAATCATCCTGTTCTTTTCCTACATAGCAGTTGTCACTATCTAAACCACCTTATTTATATTTTAACTTGATTTATCTTTGTGATTTACTTATTTTTTGTCATAAAAAGAGAGACCTTATCTTCTATAACGACAAAAGATAAAGGCACTCCATAAACATTTGTTGAATGAATGCCTAAGTGCATGCAACTGCCTCTGTAATTATTCCCAGAGGGCTTTCTCATAAGAACAGACCAAAGGAAATAACTTATTCATGAAACTGGAAATGGGTAGTGTGGTGCTTTGAGCAGGATATCTCCAAGGACAATGGACAGAGCAATGAATGTGCAGGTATCCATCAATTTCAAATCAGACCAGGAGCCACTTACATCACGGTGCCTGTACTCCTGCGTTGAATTTCAATCCCAAATGGATTCTTCTTAATGAAGACATTATAGAGTTGACTCTCAGGGGTGCTGGATGGAACTGTGGGTATGTTGAGAGGGACTGGGACTTCATACCGATTGTTGTTGGGATCATAAATCTAGTGACAGAGAAAATTGATTTTAGGTAACTATGGCGCCCTTAAAGCCCATAACCTTAGCAAAACCTTGATGACCTTGACAAAGAGTATGAATGCTATATTTCTTTGTCTTTAAGCTCATAATACTCTGGATTTTATTAACATATGAAAGAACAATGTTAGATTTAACTTTTTTTTTTGTCTGTCATATCTTACTTAAGGCTTCTATTACAATAACACATTCACTTTGACATTGGTGCTATCCTGGAAAATCAGTCTAGAATCAATGTGGTTTATGATTATATTTTTTATTAGTTTATGTGTAGGGGTATGAGTCTTTGTGAATACCTGAAAACTTTTCTGAATTGAACCGCCCCTAAAAAATATAAACTCACCCTGACCAGTTTGGCTCAGTGGATAGAGCGTCGGCCTGTGGACTGAAGAGTCCCGGGTTTGATTCCGGTCAAGGGCATGTACCTTGGTTGCGGGCACATCCCCAGTAGGGAGTGTGCAAGAGGCAGCTGAATCGATGTTTCTCTCTCATCAATGTTTCTAACTCTCTATCACTTTCCTTCTCCCTTCCTCTCTGTAAAAAATCAATAAAATATATAAATATATAAATATATAAATATATATATATATATATATAATATATATATATATATACTCTACTTGGTTAAATAAAACAGATATCCTCACTAAAAACTGATTCACTGAGTATCTAATATATTCCTGCTTATACTGTACTAGATACTAGGAATAACTAAACTGCATAAGACACATTATTGTTTTTAAGAAATTCACATGCTAAGCCAGTAAGAGAAAGACCATTATCACATGATCTCACTTATATGATATGGGATCTAATGAACAAAATAAACTGACAAACAAAATAGATCCAGAGACATGGCATGAGTGAAGAATCTCAGAGGGAAAGGTGGAAGAGATTAATTAAAGAACTTATATACATATATGCAGAACCCACGGATGCAGACAATAGTGTGGTGAAGGCCTGGGGTGGGGGCGGGCAGGAAGGAATGAAGGGGGTCAATGGGGTAAAAAAGGGGGATATCTATAATACTTTCAACAATAAAGATAAATTTGAAAAAAAAAAGAAATTCACATGCTAATGGGAGGTAAAAGAGATGTACCCACAACACTTGGGTGATAATATGCTAATATAGAGCTTTGCAGAAGTGTTGTGACACTGAAGGGAAGGAAATACCTAACACTTTCAGGGAGACTGAGTGGATTTCACAGAGAAAATACAGACTGAGTCTTAAAAGCTTTATAGCCATTAACCCAGCACATAAAGGAGATCAAGTCATTTCTGGTAAAGAAATAAGTGCAAAGGCACTGAGTATTAAAGCAAGGTCAGAAAGGGGCAAATATTTTGGAGAGAGTTACTGTGTGATCAGGAAGTAGACTGGCAAAGAGTTAAAGCTGGAAACCTAAGCAAGTTCATTTATTTCAAACCCATTAGGTGCCTATCAAATGACACCAGGCCTATGGTGAGGACAGGAATATAAAAGCCTCGTCCTTATATTATAAGATGTACAAGAACTCAGAGTTCAGGTTGATATTAGATTGTGAACAACCTGTCAGGTGAAGCCTGATGTTTTTCATTTATTCTCTCGATGAACATCTAAGTGCTGACTACCTACTGGGCTCGGTGTTAGATTTCAGAAACACAAAGATAAAAGGACATTTCCTGTCTTTCAGACACGCACAATTCAATATAGAAATATACATAAGATAGTCCATCACTAGTCCTTAGATGTAATAAATCATAGGAAAGAGAGATCACTTCATTTTCATGTCTATTTCACAGGTATCCCAAATTCAATATCCAAAACTGAACTCATCATCTGATTTTGCCCAAGCTCAAACCTTTTCAGAGTTGCCACTATGGTTAATATTGCCACACTCCATATAGAGATGCAGGCTAGCAACACGGCAATCATTCTTGGTTCTTCCCTCTTTTCATTACCTACTTGCAATCATCACCAGATCCTGTAACACTACCTTCTCATCTCTCAAAGATGTCCACTGTTCCCCATCTCCTTCCTGTGCTATGACCCAGCTCCAGCCCTCATCTGGATTACCTAACTGGTAACCTCCTAGTTTGTCTCTCCTTTTCACTCTTGTCCTTTCAGTAGACACAGCAATCTTTTCAAAATGCAAATTAGAACAGGTCGCCCTGTGCCATCACTGGTTTCTCACTGCTCTTAGGATAATGACCTAGTGTAAGATAGCATGGTTAACCTACAAGAGTGAACTGATTTTAGGGTTCTGTAACCTTGACTAGCAAAAACGGATGGAACTGAAAAGTGCTAGTCAGTACTTGGTACACAGTCTGTGAACACGTACCTTAAACTGCAGCATGTCATTCTTGTGGTAGGTCACATCCACACGGAGGGTGTTCACGGGTGTTGAGGGCAACGCGTTGGCGTAAAGAGAAGACTTTAAGGAGATGACAGCTGTGGCCCCATGTGAGTTATACTGAATATCATCAACAGAATATAGATCCTTGGTGAAATAGCAAAAAGGGACTCCTGGGGAAGTGGTTGCCTGAGAAGTAAAGCCAAAGTCAGCTCAGCATGTGGTCCTGAGATTATCAAATACAAAGGGGCTGGAAAAGGTCATTTACAGGGAGATACAGCCAGACTATCACTTATTTCCCTATGTGCTCTTTGGTTGTGATACAAGTTTAAATTCCTGGTCTCCATGTGAAATATTTTTTTAAAAATAATTTCCACTCCTGTCCCTACCTACTCTTCATATCCAGATAAAACCCCAGTTTCCTTTGGAAGTCCTTTCTTTCTGTGGATTTTAAGTAATCACATAGGTACTGGTGCTATGCTCATGAAATTGTAGGTTAAGTGTAGAGAAATTTAATTATGATAACACCATCAGCATTTTTACCTCCCAGGCACAGCCACGGGCAACACACTTGTCTTCAGAAGCACCATCCTCATCAGGATAACAGTCTATTTTTTCTACATCCTCTGTCGTCAGGTTCCATTCCACAGTGTATGCTTCTCCCAGGACAAGATCAAGTCCTGTGATAAGGGCAACCTGTGGGAACGGGGAAGTGACAAGGAAATTTACCCTCAGGACATAGGCCTTGCAAAATCTGAAACTTCTTTGGGGAGAGGAATAGAAATCATACCAGACTGGATAATCCAAGTGACATACCACTGGAGCCTCTATGGAGAGAACTATATGGGGAGGGGGGCAAGACTGCCCAATGGCAACAGGGCAGATGTCACAACTCTATGTCAATCTTGTATATAACATTTTGAAAAGAATTTGAAAAATAAAATCTTGTGTAATCACTCCTTTCTTTCCTTCCCTCACCTGCTTCCTCTTCCTTGTTTTGTCAGGAAGGCTCGCTTCTGCACTTCCCCTTATAGCATAACACACACAAGCACAAGTGTCATTACAAATTTAGTTTATCTTCTTGCCCTCTTTCCCCCAAACCAGTGTCCTCCATTGGTCTAGACCCGTGGTCAGCAAACTGCGGCTCTCGAGCCACATGTGGCTCTTTGGCCCCTTGAGTGTGGCTCTTCCTAAGTCTTAGGAGTACCCTAATTAAGTTAATAGCAATGTACCTACCTATATAGTTTAAGTGTAAAAAATTTGGCTCTCAAAAGAAATTTCAATCGTTGTACTGTTGATATTTGGCTCTGTTGACTAATGAGTTTGCCGACCACTGGCTAGACTGATGGCAAGAACAAAGGAATAAGAATAGTATGGCCTGGGTTCTCATCTCCATCTGCTGTGGAAACTCAGACAAAGTATTTCAATTCCTTGGGTCTGTTTCATCAATTGCAAAATTGGTGAATTGGCAAAATCATTCCATTTTCTTCTATTTCTAACACCCTAGCCTCTTCATTTCTGCAGGCCAAAGCCTCAAAACTTGAAAACTTTTAAAAATCCCACTTTCTAATTCAAATATCTAATATTTTTCTATATACTTTCCTTAGAGAAAGTTCACATTTGTCTAGAGCTATAAAATTACATTCTAAGGATTATCATCCTTCTTCCAGTCTCTTCTCAGTCTAAATTCATCTTGCACTTCCCTGGACTACGAATCCCATCCCCTTCCATGACAATTCTCTTAAACATTGAGTTGAGGGTCAATAAGTGACCCTTTGACATTAGCTCAGATCCTTCTCGTTTTGGCACTAAGAACTTCCAAAATCTGACCATAAGTTATCTGTCCAAACTGATCTCCTTCCAAAAGTGAATCCTACTTGTTCTAGTTATACAATATTCACAGACTAATGAAAGGCTAACCTCTTACTAATACAAGGCCATCCTTAGATTGGCTCATTCTGACATCTTAACCTTGAATGTTTTATCCTCACAAATGCTCATCTGTGGAATAAACTGCTATTTGCCTGCCCTACATAAAAGTTATCCTCTTACTATTTCAGTTTAGAATACTAAAGTTCCCACTTAAGAATTAAAGCTGTGGCCATTAATAGGTAAATTTTGAGCCAAGCTTTTATTTCTTGATTTAAGGGACTGCTTCTTTCTTTCCTGCTTCCTCTTTTTATTCATACTAAAGCAAGGCCATAGTGACTGGAATTAAGCAGGAGGCACTTCCAATCATAAGAGAAGAAAAAAATATCAACCCTGACAACCTTGAGCCACTGAATCAATGCCAGCAACTGACCTCTTTCTAAAGTTCTTATTGCATAAGGGAAAAAATCCAACTTGTTTAAACCACCATTTGGCTGAGTCTCCTGACACTTGCAGCCAAATGAATCTCTAGCTGATGCATTGTCTTTCAAAGTCCAGCTCCAGCCCTATATTCTGCAAGGACTTTGTTCAATATTCCATTAAGCTTTGAACACTGACTTAGAATAAATTAACACTTTGCATATGTTGGTTTGGGTTGCCTGTTCCCTTCCCAATAGTTTCATATGTATATATTGTGTCTCCTCACAAATCAAATTGAAACAGTTAAAGAGCCCCTTTGGCCTTATATTAATTAATCTATTTAACAAACATGTATTGAATTTGTTTTCATATGTGAATCTGTCAAATGGCTTGTACTTTGCTGTACTCACCAACAAAAATGTAATACTACTTCTAACTTTATGATGTATGCATCCTCAATGGATATTATCAGGACAAAATGTCAAATGTCACTGATATATCATTATAATAGAAAACTAAATTTACTTATTTTCTTAAGTTTGGAAGGTCCCTCAGAAACATGCTAACCCAGTAGCTCCCAATCCCAGATCATACCTGTAGTAAGAAGTATTTGAGGAAAGGGTCCCTCATAATCTATAGTAATAAAAGTGTAATATGCTAATTAGACCGAACATCCTTCCAGACGAAGCCACACCGGTGGGGTCCAAGCCCCTTGCATGAATTTTGTGCATCGGGCCTCTAGTGTTAAAATATCAGAGGAACTGATTACAACTACTCAGGAGCATCATATCTTATCACTACTGATGGAAAGTTATTTTATTGTTATCCTCTAACCAAATAAGTAGCCATTAATTACCTAGACTTGTCAAATTCTTTGACTTAAAATTTTTTCTAAAAATGTATGTGTTGTAGTGAGAATTTATGCTAGTATATCTCAATACAGTTAAAAAGAAACTCTCTTCAAATTTTTCATTAATGGAGACCCCCTCCCTTCTTTACCTTTCTAGCATCAGCCAGCGGCTCTCAGATCTACTTTTCCTCTATTTCTGTTCCCCACACTTCTTCTTCTGTCCCAGAGAGAACAGAAGACTGGGGCCAGTGGGGGAGTAAGGATGAAAAGACTATTTGCCTTTATCCCAGTTTCCCAGCAACTCCCTCATTCATTCTAGTGCTAGCCCACTCCTCATTTTTTTTCTCTCCTAACCCTCTGACTTTCCACTCCAGGCCTCAGTGTACTTTGGTCCTTCAGGACCCATGCAACCTCGGTAAGAAGGAACACCATGAGCTGTGAAGAATTCTTGATAAACTGTCTCAACCAAAGGGATTTTTACCTGTCGGTTAGGATCGTAAGTGACTTTAGGAGAAACCTGAGTTGGTACACCATTGTGTTTCACTACAATGTTGTTAGGTTTTTGGGTCCCAAGGATTTTAATCTCTTTAAATACTAAATTATTAGGGTCTTTGTAGGTTGACTGCAAAATCTTCACATCCAAGCGGTTCTGCAAAACAATTAAGCACAAAGATCTAACTATAAAACACAGTTTCTCAAGTCACTCAAATATTCCATCCTAGATCAGATACCCAAAATGGGTTTGAATGCCTCTTAGCTGTCTCTACTCATCTGTGCTTAATTAGTACAAATGTATTTTGATACTCCCTGAGGAGGAAGAGAGAAGGAGAGAGATTTTTAATAATTACTATTAAAAAAACTGACTGCTTTGATTTATTCATTTCATTGCCTCCTTTTAACTAACATGATTGATTCAGTTATTAGGAGAATGTGCTCACCTATACCATAAATGCATATGAAGCTACAAGTATAATTACACACATACACAAACACACATGAGTCTTGTGGACCAACAAAAGCCCACACTGAAGATTCACAAAAATATGCTACTTACTTGAGTGACAGAAAACTCACATAAGAGATAAACATTATTGGCCACAGTATCTGAAAGTGAGAGAAAGACGAGTCAGACTCTGATCTGCCCACCACAGGAGAACAGTTTTTACTCTGGCTGTCTTTGAAGCTACATCTTGAGAAGGACACAATTATAGACAGAGTCTCTGAGGCCAAGCCATTGTTTTCCCTTTTCCTTTCTCCTTTAACCTTGGAAAGGTTCCCATTCATGTGCTTCCAAGGAATATTCCTCAAGTGAGTCTATTTCCTAAGCTCAAGCCTCAAGAGTCGTTAGTATATTGGAGACAGAAAAATGTGCTAAGAAACTAGATATAGACACGTAGCTAGATTTTCACTGCCTTTTCACTGGTTATGTTTTTCATACGATCGACATTTGTTCAGTAGTATTTTGGGGGAAGATGTCCACATTAAATGGCAGGAATGGTGTTAAAAACATCTCTTTCAGGTTCCCATTGACAATAAAATGAGAGCCTATGAATATTGCTGGCCAATGGGAGAATTCTATGAGGTAGAAATGTGTTTTTCCTCCATCAGTGGTCCATCTACCACTACCCATAAACAGTGCTACTAAAACAAAACTCTTCTTTCCAGTGATGAATGCTACTGTGCGTGGTGAGATATCTCACCCAGGTGAATGACCAGAGGGGTAGCTCAAAGATGCAGGTTCATAAATAGTGACATTGGCTCACCTTTCGTTTCCCCATCATCCCAGAAAAGTTCGCCTCTTGCTTCTTTGCTGTCATTTAGGGCAATGATAAGACCAAGAGGGTTCCGTCGACTATAGGAGAAGATATTTATATAAGAGACAAAGACTTAAAACTCAAAGAATTTTGTCAGATAAACTGAGGATGACTATCAGATTCAGATGGAAAAGGACCCTAGCATCAGACTGCTCTGCTTTTCTTCAGGCACAAAGACAAAATCAACAGGTGCATCTTTCTCTAGAATCATTGCCCCAAACATTAGCAATAAACACCTATGTAGGAGGCAAAAAATTTAAGCACAAGAATCACACAGTAACTACAATAAAAACTACCGATGCAACTATTATTTCTAATACAAACTATTAGAAAACAGAGCAATCCTAGATAATAACTGGTTCAGCCTAATCACTTAAGAGATGTTACATGCAGAATAAGTATTAATTGTGGCTGGGGGATACATTTTTTCCCTGCCAGAGAACCATTTTGACTCAGAAAGCAATAAAACACAATAAGGTATATCTATAAAATGACACCTTTCCTAATTTTATTATTTATTATTAGTTTGTTTTGAGAGTAAAAGAAAACATTCCAATTATCTGCTTTATAATTATGAATAAGAAACACAAAACACTACTCAGTAAGTTGGTGTAATAGATGGACATAGTCTACCTCCCAATTTTCTGATCATGTTGCATCCCTCACTGACCTCACAGTCTATTGTATTCTCACAGCTCAGCCTTTCACTATGCCCTATGCAAGCTGGATCCCATTATCAACAAAATCACCTGCTTTATCTAACATGCATATGTTGAGTAGTTTTCATTTGCTAGGAAGTCTAAGGGATACAAAGATGAACAGACACTCCATTGATGACCTTAAATATTGTAGGAAATATTAAATGTATTCACCAAACAATCAAAGCAGAAAGTAAAGTGTGACACAAAAGTTAAAATACTTATAGGAGTCCAGAATGACACTTCTAGCAGTGTGGTGGATTAGATATTCTGGAGGATACCAGACATTCTGAAGGACCCACCCACTAAAATACTAGTTGGGCCTAGATAAAATACAACACATGGTCCCTGCAGGGAGCTAATGTGATCCAGGACAGCAGTCCTGGCTTGCAATCGAAGAGAAAGCAAATTATCTCTAGAAGAATGAGACCCACATTTGGAAGTTTAAGATCACCACATTTGAAAAACATAAACAACTAATCATACAAGATAATATGCCAGCAAAAAGAAAGTTAGCAAAAACAACAATTGATTTTGATTCCACTAATAACTTTAAATAATTGGATTTTCAGGTAAAAAGTATAAAATAACTATCATTAGCATATTTAACAATATTAAGGAGGAAAGAAAAAAAATCAGCTAAACACCAAAAAAGTATAACATATGACCAGAAAGTTGGAAGTGGCAGCACTCCCTTTGCTGGAAGAGTTGGGAAACATTTCTTGCAGATAAAATCTGAGTTTAATTTAAAGGATTATTAAGAACACACCAAACAAAGAATGTTGGGATCTTGAGACTATCATGCTAAGTGAAATAAGTCAGATAGAAAAAGTCAAGAATTATATGATTTCACTCAAATGTGGGATATAAAACTGAAAGCAAAAAGTGAACACACAAGACAAACAAACAAAAACTCATAGACACAGACAACACTATAGTGATTCCCAGAGGAAAGGGGGTGGGAGAGGTTATGAAGGGTAGAGGGAGTCGAATGTATGGTGATAGAAAATTTGACTTGGGGTCGTGAACACACAATACAATATACAGATGATGTATCAAAGAGTGGTACACTTAAAACCTATATAATTTTATTAACCAATGTTACCCAATAAATTTAATTTGAAAAAAAGAACATACCAGGCAAAGAATGTTGGAAAAGATAATAAGTGCTTAAGCCCAAATACAGGAAAATAGAAGGGTATGTTTGGAGAGTAGAAAGATTTTCAGGATGGTGGTCTACAGGTATGTGCTAATGTGCACCCAGAGGCACAATTATTAAGTAACTTGGAACTGGATTGTGACTAACCTTGAATGCCCTACTAATGAAAGAATTTGCTCTAAGCAGGGGAGAAACCAGTTGAGATCTTCATTTTGGAAATATCAATTAAAACCTACAGAATGACTGGCTAGAGGATTTTTTTTAAAATATTCTCTCTCAAGGGGGTTCAGAAAGATCAAGGTTTAAGGTCTTTCAAAATCTATCTGGATGTAGTTCTAAATCACAGCTTCCTCAGAAGAGGCCTAGGGGCAGAGTTTAATGACAAATCACACACACTAGAGCGTCTTCCTCCCCACTCCCTATGCTCAACGTGATGTGTCAGCATCTTTTGCATGGGAGCAGATGGGCACAGAAATGACCAGTTTTGTCAGCCTGCCCCTTAAAGGAAACTCGGTCATGCTGTACCTGGCAACAGTGGTTGTGGCTGGCTGTTGGGTGGGGAAGATGTAGCCTCCTCGAAGGTGAAGTCCAATTTTGTCTCCAGGAAGTTGCATTTCCACTTTCTGCTTCCTCCATCTTAGTTGGCTCCCCTGAAGCATGAAGACAAATCAATCACATCAGCATGATGGGACATTCACCTCCAGCTTTCATCCCTGTGCTGAACCATCTGTGGATCTCTCCTTTACTACCGAGCTGAATTACTATCTAGTCAGACAATCAAACAAGAGAAGGGGAAAAGTCAAGAACAACAGGTTTTGTCATCAATTGGGTTTTGGGGGCACGTGTATGCCATGCTGAGGCCATTTGATGAACTCATGACCAAGCTCAAATTGTCCATTGGCCCCTCCAGCATTTGCCCATGAAACATTCTACTTGAGTCTATCGATTTCATCATGACTGACATTAAGTGACTTAGGCTCATTTCATTGACTTGGCTGAAATTACAGAAGCCACTACAGAAACACTCCTCTCTTGTCTACACAGTTGCAGCTGTGGTCTTGAAGAATTTAAGAAAAGTCAGTGCTACTTACAGTCTCATAATCATACCAGACAGCATCGGGCACATAAGCCATCACTTTTTCTGCACCCTGAAATGAAAACAAAATATACTTCTTCATGGCCCAGCCTCTGAAAGGGATCAAATACATTTCCTAGCATTCTCTATGGAACTTCTTTAACATATATCGAGAATGCATAAATGACATTTCTTGGCCTTGTTATCAAATTATGCCTTTCTTCTAATGGGAATAACAACAAAAAATCCTAAGTGGAACCACATTAAGAATAATGACAATATTGAAACACATTGTGGTGAAATTTCCAGCTTTACATTGGTTATCTCATTCACACTTCACAACAGTCCCCAGTGATGGGGATTATTATTATTATCTCACCTTTATAGCTAAGGAACTAGCATGATGACTTATACCTAGATCACATTGGTACTAAGTGGCACAGGCAACAATCTCACCTTGATCAGCCTAACTTTATTTTTTTTAATTTATCTTTATTATTGGAATTATTACAGTTATACCCCTCTTCCTCCATTGACCCCCTCCACCATGCCCGCCCCCCCAAAGCCTGACTTTAGAGTGATCCTGGGTCATTAATCCCTTCTGCCTCTACTTCACAGAACAAGTACTGATCTGCTCTGAGGATCTGACAACAAATAGGACCATTCTTAAATTTAGAGTTGCCAGTAGATGCTTCTACACTGGTTGAGAACTTGGTCAGAAAAAAGACTTCTGGAGGAAAGAAAATGTGAAAGTATCAGATATCCAACCTCCCCAACCCCCAGCACATTGTCATCAAGCCTGACTCAGCCACACATGTTGGAAATGCATTTGGAATAAAGAGAAGAAAAGTGGTTCTAAGGAGAGGGCTGCAGGAACAGAAGCTGACACCACCAGTGTGTCTCTATGGGAACACATACCTCATTCAGAACTGGAGTGATGAGGAGGCCAGGCCCCCATAGAAACTGTTGGTGCACATCCCAAGTGTTGCTGTCTGCATAGAACCTGGAGATTGGAGAGACATTAGCTGAGATGTGGGCCAAAGCTTCCTGGAAGTTCTCCCCTCAGCCTGTCCAAAACACGCAGGTTCCCTCCCAGGGCAAATTCCCCCAATTTTTCTATGATGCCTGTTCAACTCCCACCTCCCCAATCCTGCAGAGAGATCTGCTTCCTTTAGCTCATGTGCCCTCCTAATCTCTCCCCAGGTTAGACAGAAGTTCCTGTTCCGGTATCTATGCTAGGCTTAGGCAGGTTCAAGACCGAATTCTAATTGCCATATCTCCCTTATAAAGAAATAAGTAAAGTAAGTTGTACATTTTAAAAGTTCAGCTGATCACCAAGAAGAAACTGGATATGATCACAAAAAATAGAAGATAATTTATAATTTTACTCTTTTTCTCTCTTATGTTAGCTGCCTTTTAACAGAGAATTCCAGGAGATGGCAAAAACTTACCCCAAATAATCTATAATAATAAAAGTATAATATGCTAATTAGACCGGACATCCTTCCGGACGACCTTCCGGATGAAGCCGGGGCTGTGAGGGAAGCCTGAGTCCCAGGTGCCTGCCAGCGGCCAGAGGGAAGCCCAGGTCCTGGGTGTGGGAGGGAAGCCCAGGTCCTGGGTGGCAGAGGGAAGCCGGTGCAACCAGCGGAAGGAAGGCCTACTCTTGTACAAATTTCATGCATCAGGCCTCTAATGAATATATAATAGAGCAGATATGTGCTTGAGGGTCTAAAATGTCAGACACATAAGGATATTAACTGTATTTTGATAAGGAAAGCCTCTCAAGTTCTAGAGCCTGAACATAGTGCATTACAACAGAGACCATCAAGTTCAAGCCACCAAATCCTTTAAATTAAGATTAAAGAAACTAAGGATAAAAGAACTAAAATGATTTGTCTAAGATAAAGAGTTAGTTGGTGCCAGAACAAAGACCCCAGTCCCATGACATTTAGTCTAGCTTCCTTCCCAAAAGAGAACAGGCTGTAATACTTAAATAGTATCTAGGCAACAATAGCCTTGCAAATACCACCTGGGTTTGAATTGTTTCAATTGTCACTCTTATATATGATGATATAGTCAATGTCATCAGTTGCATTAACAAAAGGCCTTTGGGTTAGGTGGACTTACTCATGCAGAAGGGGCCTGGCCACGGTGTCCCCCCGGCTATGAGCGCGATAGAGGAGAGTGTAGAGATAGGGCAGCAGAGTGTAGCGGATGGTAAGGTAGTGCCTGGAGGAATTCAACAGCAGAGAGTTGGCTCCAAAGGAGGCAGGATCCTGGGCCTGGAAAGAAGGAAGGAAGGAAGATGTTGCAGTTGTCAGCTGACCATGCACAACAGAAGTATCTGGAGAATTCCAGACCCCATTCATCAAAACTGAGAGTTTACTTCCTGAAAGACCTGGAAGCTTGGCCTCTGATCAATACAGTTGGGCAAAGAGAGATCAGTTCACCAAGTAAGTGGCCATTCTTCACCTTGAAACTCAGCTCCCTTCACCCACTCTTTAGGGGTGCTCTCTAGAGAGACTGCCGGTTCAATAATTTTGAAGCATCTCCTCATTTGATTCTCATTACAATATGAGCAATGTTGATAAAGTATACAGAGGTTTGATAAAAACCTTCACAGACTCGCCATTTTCTTGACTGAAGCATAGAAATAGCAGAGGCTGTGGCACAGGGCATTTTAATGGTGCATCATAGGTCCTGGTTGATTGCAAACAGTGGTGCAAAGTAGCCTGATTGAGCACCAGGTAGGAGGATGGGTCAACACATTCCTTAGATGCCCATAGATGCAGTCCTTAGGGATGCCAAATTTATTTACATCCTATATCCTGGGAGACTTACCTTGTAGCCTTGGCCATTGTGATTTCTGGCAAATGGGTAGAAAGCTCCCAGCTGCATCCACCGCCTGCAGAGCTCCTCAGGGGCATCCAGTGCAAAGCCACATATGTCAGCACCCACCTGGAAGGACACACAGTCAGCTCAAAGGGAGTACATCCCCCTTTGCTTTCTACCAGGGACCTCCCAACTACACTTTGCTAACCTCTTACTGAGAAGGCTAACATGGTGTGATTGAATTGGTTTATATCCTGTGTCCACTCTACTGCCAAGTGACTTTGAGTAACTTACTTAACCCTCCTGTGCCTCAGTTTCCTCACTTTACCAGTAAAGTAGGCACTAATTAGTTATAGAGGGTTTTACTAAGTGAAATAAGTAAAACACTTGACACACAATAGCTTTTTGATGAACAGTTACTAGTAATGTTGTTTATATTATTATTTTGACCACACTGCTATTGGAATTAATTTTCCAACACCTAAACCTGATATTGTTACTCATCAATTCAAAAATTTCCAGAGTCTCCTTTCATCTTATCCTATTAGCTCCACAAAACATGGCTCCAACCCATCTTTCCAGAATTACTTACCATTCTAGTCTTACATACCAACCCTCACAGACCCATCAAAATGACCTCCCCCCATGAGTCAGAAAAAGTATATCCACTTTTCAAAGTTAAACTCAAGTGCTATCTTTTCCATGAAGTTTCTCTTGACTCCCTTTGTTCCTTATAATCTTGTTAAGTCCTTTCTCAGGATTTCCCTTAACAGTTGACGTATATGTCCCTGTTGGCATGCTTACCCCAGCTTGTCATAATTGTTTGTTTATATATGTCTCCTCTTACTAAATTATAAACTCTTTGGGGAAAGAGAGGCATTTCTGTTACTATATGTATGTTTTTCTTTGCCCTCACCATGCATGCCTAACTCAGTACCTTCAATATAGTAGGAGCTCAATAAATATATATGTTGAATTTAACTAAAAGATGACAAAGCCACTTCTAAAGTGCTGGTAATGTTGTTTCCTCACCCAGGTGCTGGATACATGGATATATTCAGTTAGAAATTCATCAACTGTATACTTCAGGATATGTGCACTTTTATGTGTGTATATTATACTCGAATAGAAAGAAATGTTCCAATGATATCACTTCAAGGTTGAACTTTCTATCTTTATAAGACAATGCAAGAAAGACTGTGGTGGGATCAGAGCCACACTGTGGAGATGAAACACATACTCTCAGGATATGAAATCCCTGGGCCATGGAGTGTAGGGAGGGGAGTCTTATGATTTGAAAACTTTCTAAAATGAGGCTTTCTGGAAATTGAGGTTTGTAAGAGAACTTGGGATGTGGACTCACCATTGGGATACCAAAAAGATTGAACTCGAGCATGCCAGGAATGGACCATCGAAGGTCATCCCAGGTGGCTGCATTGTCTCCTAACCAATGAGCTGCAAACTTGCCAGATCCCGCAAAGGTGGAACGGGTTATAATGAAGCTTCTCTTATTAGGGAACACAGTCTTGACAGCTCTAGAAAGAGATAGAGTAGGAGTCAATGTGCAACCTTAGTATGTCTCAGCCCAGCAACATATACCAAGGGCCTCAGAAGTCAAAACCCCATCGGCCTCTTCTAGTTCTCTGCCAGTGGAGTTAGAGTTGCTGATGGGGCAGACTGAATTATTAAGGATATTTATGTTTTGTTTTATCTTAAGGTGTTTTCTTATGTACATCAATAACTCCATAATTTTCAAGACTTTCCAAAGCAGACTTGAAAAGGCTAGTAACTAGAGGCATACAAGTTTTATGGAACAAAGGCAAAATTTAACTTTACATAGTTGTGTATAAACAGGGTGGGGCAAAAGTAGGCTTACAGTTGTGAACATACCAAACACAGATTTATTCTTGTATTATTATTTATTTATTGTATTATTTTCCATCCAAACAACTGTAGACGTACTTTTACCCCGTCCTAAGCATTGGTCTTTCACAGGGTGTGATTTTAGACATACACAAAAACGAACATAGGAACCCCCTCTTGGGACTTAAATTCTTTTTTAAGTAGAAACACTTTGGTCACAATCTACATAATAAAAGCCTAAGTGACCTTTATGGCGGAACGACCAGAATGACTGGTCGCTATGATGCGCACTGACCACCAGGGGGCAGACGCTCAATGCAGGGGCTGCCCCCTGGTGGTCAGTGTGCTCCCACAAGGGGAGCACCACTCAGCCAGAAGCTAGGCTGATGGCTGGTGAGTGCAGCCGTGGTGGTGGGAGAGTCTCCCACCACCACGGCAGCGCTAAGGAGCAGCAAGCCAAGCAGTAAGGAACAGCGAGCCGAGCGGAAAGGAGCAGAGAGCAGGCAGACAGTAAGGAGTGAGGGGTCCCAGACTGCAAGAGGGCACAGGCCAAGCTGAGGGACACCCCACCCCCCAGTGCACAAATTTTGTGCACCAGGCCTCTAGTTTTGTAATAAGAAAAGACATTTTAAAATTATGTATCTATGTGAATATTTTTATAAGTAAATATAAAGATACTAGAGGCCCACTGCAAGAAATTCGTGCAAGGGGCTTTGCCTTCGCAGCCGCAGCAGCTTGCTTCAGCCCTTGCAGCCCTGGCTTTGTCCGGAAGGTCATTTGGCTGTCCAATCTAATTGGCATATTACACTTTTATTATTATAGATAGCATCTATATTTTTAAAATAATAAATCTGTTATATTCTTAATAACATTTGCTTTACAATGTTTTTAACAACTTTCAAGAAGGCTAAAATCACACCATGACTTTGCTAATGAATGAATGTGGTTTTGGTCTGGCCTCCTTTTGTCATAGTTACAGTAAAAAGTAAATTCTCAATACCTTTTCTTCACTATAGAATTTGAGTCCACACACAAAGGCAGACACAGCACAGAAGGCAGAGCCAGCATCTAAGACCCCAAAGCACATGGAGTCTTAATTACCTAACCCTCCACCCTCCAGTCAAGACAGTGTGGCAGAGAGGAAAATACGTGGGCCTAGGATTCATGCATAAATGTGCTTAAATTTTGCTTTTACAATTTATTAGCTGTTTGAACTTAAGTCAAGTTACTTCTCTTTTTTCCTTCCAACTTTTCATTTATTCATGTATTCTTCTATTTCATACTTTCCATGAATATTTATGGGACTCCTTCTTCCCTAGGTAGTTTCTTCATTCATTCAATAATAACCATACTTATCTTGCAAAGTTCATAAAAGTAAACCACTGGCACCTGGTATCTAGCAAGATCAAGAATGTGCTATGTTTGATGTCCATAGCAACAGTATCCTTACTCAGCTGTGGCAATCGCCATAGAGTAGCCATACAGGTTGTGGACATCATACTGCTTGCCCCAGTGCTGCACTGCATCCATGCAGAGAGACTTGCAGAACAGGTACCCATCCAGGACTCCTGGGAGAAAAAAGGGTCAGAGAGTGAGTGCCTACACTGCACATTCCCTATTCTTTGACTGTCATAAAAGCTGACATCGTTCTCACCGGGCAACATTTAATGTGGCCATCCTGCAAATGATCACACAGATTCCTCACTATCAAAGGGGTAGTTACTCTGATGTATAAAGAAACTGTGTTGGCTCATACACGTCCTCCCACTTGGGTGCTCATGTGACTAGAGGCAGGCATTTGGAACAAGATGATTCAGTTAGGCTTGAGATTCAATCTGAATTATTCAAACTCAGCTAAGTTAAATGGTTCAAAAATATAAATACCGGATGAAAGTATAAATTAATTTCTCAACCCATCTTTCCATTGACCAGATATTATAAAGAATGATTGCCCAATCTCTCTTTCATTCATCTATTCCTTTCTGCTCTGATTGGGCCACTCTGGTTCAGGTCCAAATGACCTTTGGATTTTAACTATTGCAAAAGCTTCTTAATGGCTTATTGACATCTGACCTATTGATTTTCTAATCCATATTATATATTAATGCAAGGTTAATACTTCTAAAACCATTTGATTATTATATACATCCTTTTATGAAAACATAAGCAGATTCCCTCACAAAAAGAATAAAGTGTGAACTGTTTAGCCTCCTATCCAAGTCCTTCAACATTTGATTCTGACCCATCTGCTCCAATTTCCTACTTTCCCACCAGACTGGAAGTCTTCATAAGATGCTATAATTCTAGAAACTCATTCCTTTCTTAATCAAGACACTTTTTGTCTGAGAGCCTCTACAATAAATGCTGGGATTTCAAGGCCACACCCTGTTCAAAGTTAGTAGTGTTCAAAGTTCAATCAGAGCTCATTTGTATCATATTCAATGACTTGGACTTGGACCTCCCAAGCCATTCATTCTGGCTTCCTTTTCTCCTATGGTTCAGGTGTGTCTTCACACTCTTGATATCACTACACTTGAGCCTTATCTGAAGACCAAGCCTGATTATCTGGTTTCCCTGTGGTAAGTCCTGACCTTTAGGAGTAGACTCTAGAGCAGTGATGGCGAACCTATGACACTCGTGTCAGAGGTGACACGCGAACTCATTTTTTTGGTTGATTTTTCTTTGTTAAATGGCATTTAAGTATATAAAATAAATATCAAAAATATAAATCTTTTTTATACTATGGTTGCAAATATCAAAAAATTCCTATATGTGACATGGCACCAGAGTTAAGTTAGGGTTTTTCAAAATGCTGACACGCCGAGTTCAAAAGGTTCGCCATCACTGCTCTAGAGCAATATCGACTAACCACTAGCCTCTAGCTTCTGCACCCCAACTTCTCTAGACCTTCCCCTAGAAACAGGTCAGACTATAGGTAGAATGAATAGATTGCCCCTTTTTGAATTGATGCCTCCTTTAGGAAAGCATGGAGTGTTTTTATTTTCTTTCTTAGTTTTTCTTATATATTACCCACATCCTCCTTTCTATATGCACTCATATGTACAAACTCTCTTGCCAAGTTGTCCATATATATCCTTATGAAATTAAAATACCAAATATGCATTGCCACTTTAATTAGACTAACTACTAAGACTTACTGGGAATGAATGGAGGATAATTTAGATTGCTTGTGGAACATCCTGAAAGTGAACCATCAACAAAGTTGGAGAGCTCATTCATATCCTACAAGACAGAGGTTAAAAGTTATGTCTTTTTTTGAGGAATCAAAAAAATGATCCCAGATATTTCTTTTTTAAAGAGGTTCTTATATACATGGAGAAAAATAGATATTCCTATCTTCTCTATACATTGAAGTTTTCATGGAGATGGTTCTTATAAATCCCTTTAAAATTATAGCTGTCTATAATCACAGAAAATAAAAAATTTCCAAACACAGTAGATGAAAAAATATCTTAATTTATACAGTACCATATGTGAACTTATATATTCTCTGTATATCCAAATATAGCTATGAATACACACGCAACAAATATACATATATAAAAAAATACATAAGCAAAGAGAGTGAGAGAGCAAACATGTGCCGATGGATGTGCAAGTGAGGGGTCTAAAAGATCGATACCAAAATATGCCTTTGGTCAATATCATTTTAGAGGGTTTTGCTTTCATCTTTGTAGCTCTCTATATTGTTTGAATTTTCTACATTTCTCTTATAAACAGAAAAAATCTTCAACTCTAGAGCTCTCCAAATTTTGCTGAACATCTGTAGTTTTACATTTGCTTTTATTTGACAATATGTAGGACATTTGCCCTTACTGCAGCCACAGTTTTGTCATACACCTGGGTACTCTGGCGCTGATAAATTTATCCAATATCTCCAAATGAAAAGGTGCTGAACTAATAATTGAACAATTTATGTACTTGTGACAATACAAAGAGTATGATCTATTTCTACTTCAGTTCATTCATTTGTAAAAGAAGTGCTGGGTTGGGGGGAAAAACACAGATTATTCTAATCCTAATGATCTGATTTTGATTCTAAGCTACACATTTTGATAAGATTATTAGAATAGAAACATAGGGAATTTGAACATCAAGAAGTTAAAAAGCATGACCACAAAAGAAATACACAACTTTAATACAGACAATGAAGACACTGACATTATTAAATATTGTACTTGCCTTGGTTCAGTCACCAATCCAAATGGAGACTGCATCCAAGAAACCAAGAGAAAGCTGAGACTCAAAAGGACAGCCATGAAAGAATTAGGAAAGGTCATCATGAGCAAGGATGTGGCATTAAAGACCAAAGGTAAAATTATCCACACCTTTGTATTCCCTATTACTATGTATGGATGATAAAGTTGGACATTGGAGAAGGCTGATAAGAAAAGAATTGATTCAATTGAAATACGGTGCTGAAGGAGAGCTCTGTGGATACTGTAGGCCATCAGAAAGATGAACAAGGGGGTCCTAGAGCAAATTAAGCCTGAAACATCACTGGAGGCCAGAGTGACAAAACAGAAGCTGTCCTGTTTCTAACACATCATGAGAAGGCAGGATTCTTTGCTAAACATATTAATGCTGGGAAAAAATAGAAGGCAAAAGGAAAAGAGGAAGACCAAGTATGAGATGGGCTGCCTCATAAAAGAAGCCTTTGGCATGAGTCTGCAGGAGCTGAGCAGAGCTCTTGAGGACAGGACACTGTGGACTTCAGTCATTCATAAGGTCTCTAGAAGTCAGAGCCAACTCAATAGTGTGAAACACACACAAAATAGGGAATGGTTGGAATTACTGAATTACTGCTTTCCTCTCCTTCTCTCCCCTCTATGCTCCATGATTCAGTTCTATAGATATACACTCTCTAAATATTAGCCAGCAAATAATCAAAACATTAAGAACTCACAATCCAGATTCCATCAAACTCCACTTGATTGTGGAAAAGCTTAAATTCATTTGACCACCAAACAGCACACTTGGGGTTGGTGTAATCAGGAAACACAGTTTTTCCAGGCCAGACCTGCAGGAGAAGAAAAAAATAAACAAAGAAGAAAACATTGATCGGAGTAAATGACGTGAATATTGAGTAAAAGAGAGTATTTTGAAAAATAAATTCCTAATATGATCAAGGCAACAGAAGGGCTCGGGCACAGGTTCTTCTCGGGAATGTGAAGCACTCCAAATACCTAGGATAAGTGTCAGGAGGACTCAAACACAGTCACGTGATAAAAACTCACTTTTTAAAAATTGGTTAAGTCCTTGCTAATCTTCAACTCTGGTTCACCCTTCCTTCTCACTTTCTCTACTCCCACTTCTAGGAATGATAAATGCGGGGGAGGACTATATATATTTCAACTGGTCCATTACAAATAGTGGATTCTAACCATCAATTACTTTTCTCTAGCCCTTTCCTATCCACTTCCCCTCAGACGCTATGTATGAAGGACTTCGAAGGTATTAGAAATGAACCAACTTAATCAATAAAGAAATTTTAAGAAAAAGAAATGAACCAGTAGGTAAAACTTTCATGGAAAACAATGACAATAAAACAAAGTAGTCATACTTGTCAAATACTACAGAGAAATCAAGTAAGAAAAGGGATGAAAAAATTC
The DNA here is from genome assembly GCF_000147115.1 of Myotis lucifugus. Classification (NCBI taxonomy): domain Eukaryota; kingdom Metazoa; phylum Chordata; class Mammalia; order Chiroptera; family Vespertilionidae; genus Myotis; species Myotis lucifugus. The sequence goes on along the minus strand of NW_005871189.1, from coordinate 1,320,624 downwards.
CATTGGATTTTCCAATTATTGGAATAACTGGTATCATTTGCCGAGCAGTAGCAGGAAAGTGATGGGGGAAGGAAGACTGCAGTCAGCTGATGAATGAATGGGGGTGAGGAAGTGCATATTTATATGGGGGCTATTGTTGAAAGGGACTTGACTGTGAAGGGAATATAAGAGCTAGGATGGCTGGTAAGTATTTGGGGATGAAGGAACAGGGAAAGTTTAGTCCTAACATATATAAGACATCTGAAAACATGAACCAAAACAATTACACACACACAGCCCCTCTGCCAGCCCCCACCTTCCCCACGTAGTTACCTCCCCAATGAGTGGAGTCACTCCATCTGAAGCATTGATCCATATCTTCATTTCTAAACCCCTGTCATACGGGCCATAGGGATTACTTGAGGAAGAGTTGATGGAGATAGCTGGATCCTAAGAAGGAGAAAAATACCTTAAGGATCGAGGTTTAAACTAGAGGCACTTAAAGGGGGCTGGGAATTGGGGACAAAGGAAGGGGAGCTTGGTGTAATGACAAGAAAGCAAGTGCCAGGTTTGGGGGTAAATGAGGATGACACATACCACAATGATGACCAGTTTTTGTCCGTTATTGTGCAAATCCTTAGCAAAATCAGGAAAGCCTTTATAATCCACTGGATTATAAGTGAAGTCCTTCCTTGCATCCATATAATCAATATCAGCATGCTGAACATCCTGAAAGAACAACACAAAGTACTCCTCCATTTAGTCCCTGGGAATTTCCCTGTTAAATGAGTCAGTTCAATTATCATTGTTATTATTCAGGAGACACACCGACTCTGTGCTGGGCTCTAAACAGGGTATATAATCAGTCCCTGGTGTCTAAGTGGTTCTTTTTCCAATGGTGATTTCAAAACAAATGGCACATTGTTTCCCTAAGGCCTGGAATCAGGTTAACCACATCATCCTACCTTGTAGCTTGGCCATTGGGATGAAAAAACAATCTAAGAAACAAATCACAACCATGACAACAAATCACTGAGGCTATGGAAAACACAGCCAGGCCCTAAATTCTACCCCATTCACAAGATAATGGGGGAAGGGGCTGTCTTCTCCCTCATTTCACCACCCCGCATTTTGTTGTGTGCTGCTCTACTTCAAGTCTTTTTTTAGTGATTATCCTTCTCCAATTGAACCTGTAGGAAAATAGTGGGACCCAGAAAGAAATTGACTCTTGCTCTAGGATCTAGGTGTTGCCTTCCAAGGGGCTGGGGAAGGGAGAGAAGAGGATTATTCCAGAGACTATTGAGCTTTTCCCTTTGTTTCGCTTGTAAAATTTCACTTCGAATTATACAACAGGCACATTCAAATTTATTCAGAACATAAAAATATTTAATTACATGTATATACTATCTCTTTTTGCTCATTTAAACTAGGGGAAAAAAGCCTTGAGAACTAAATGCATTATGTAAATAAAATGCATTATATGAAATGTAGTTAATATAGTAAGTATAAGAAAATTTTACTAATAAAAAATGTGATAAGAAAAAAATAGAGACAAACACAGATTGCCTCCTAACCCCGTAATCATGGTCTCTAAGTAATATTTCCTACTATAAAGAACCAGTCCTTGAAGGAATGTCTGGCCCAACAAAAAAAAGTCTACCACTCTAGCCCTAACTGGTTTGGTTCAGTAGATAGAGCATCAGCCAGGAACACATGGCTGGGTTTGGGGTTTGATCTCCAGTAGCGGGTGTGCAGGAGGCAGCCGATCAACAATTTTCTCTCATCATTGATGTTTCTATCTCTCTCTCCCTCTCCTATCCTCTCTGAAAATCAATAAAAATATATATTTTTTAAAAAGTCTACCACTCTAAATATATACAAATATTTACATTATATATTTTTTGAAAACTCAGATGGAGAAATTATAAACAATTATTCTTATTTCCCAAGGGAACTCTTATTTTTGGAGGAATTTTTAAAACCTTACTTACGTAAGGAAGCTGTGCTGCCCGGTTTCTCTCCACAACTTCTTTCATATTATCTAGGGTTCCATAGTCATAACGACTGAGTTGAAATCCAAGTGCCCAGTATGCAGGTAGGAGTGGCCGTCCAATGAGCTGAAACATGTTTGAAATAAAAATCAGCAAATGTTCTATTTTTAATAAAAGCCTTTACTAAGCGTTGGTTTAGGGGCACAAAACATACTCCATTTTCCAACACACTTTTTCATTAATGTTAGACTGTTAGTCTACTTTCCCCGTCCCTTTATAAATCATTGAGGGTAGGGTCAATTTGTAATAGGAGATTTACAATAGCTACTTATAATAGCAGATTTTCATGAGTCACACTTGCATAGTAAACTTGCTTTTCTTTGTGCTATTTAGGACTTTCCCAGTCGTCATCATGATATAATTTTACCTCTAGATATTCCTGGACCACTTCTTCTGGAGTATTTCCCAAGAACACATAGAAGTCCAGAATGCCCCCAATGGTGCGGTAAGTGATGGCTGGTGTGGGCTGGAGGGCAACCTCTTGATAGATTAAAAATGAAGAATATAAAAATTAGAATTTATTCTTGATAATTACAAAGCTTTAGATCAGAGGATCGTGGCCATCTGAATATTAATAAAGTGATCCTAAGATTTTGTATACAAAGGGACAAACTGACAATCAAAGTCCACCCTGGCAGCACATGGGAGTCTAAGCACTGGTTCTGTGACAGATTTAGATAATTGGTGACTGGAGTGTCTTAACTCCTGTGTCAGGATCCAGCCTCTCATGAAAAAACAACCAGTTTCATGAAGGGGTCCAGAATAAGCCACTGTAGCATAAAAATTACTTTAGGCTGAAGACATTCAAGTTTCTGAAATTTCTTATCAACTTAAAAGCAGAGCCCCCTAAAAGTACTCAGTTGTCATAAATGCCCTCCTCTGGAGCAACCCTAATCTTCTCTGAGACAAGAAATTAACACCACATCCAAGTGGATATTGTCACAAGAATGTCATGTCTCCCGACCGTTCTCCTAAGGGCTCATTTACCTTCCTGAAAAGTCATTTGCTTTTCATCCCTCCCACCTCCTCTAAGAAGTAATTTTTTTTTTATCATAAGTGCCTTTCTTCCCCTCACATTTACCTATTAGGATAATATGTCAGCTCCAAATTGTAACACTCCCTTGAGCTGCTCTCCACTGAGCACGCTTATGCATATACATGTTGCATGTGTAAATAAACTCTGTCCTTTCTCTTGTTAACCTGTCCTTTGTCAGTTTCATTCACAGGCTCCCAAATACTAAACTTAAGGGGATAGAGAAACTTTTTTTCTTTGACATTCACAACTATATAGCATGCTGTTCCTACTCTGCATCCACCATTATTGCAGGAATATAACCCACTGAGGCAGTAGCCTCACTGAATCTCACACCAAGCAAGAGCCAATCTAGAAACAAAGTCAGGTATGATACTGTAAATTCACAGTCCCTCTAAGCACCAATCACAAATCCCAGAAGTGAGTCTCCCCATACCCTTGTTTTGCTTTTAGAGATAAAAGACCTCACAATCTACTGAAATGCACTCTGCAGCAATGGGAGCAACTCACACAGAGTATCTAGGGTCCTGTGTTCCTTCCCTTATTATCTGGTTCCTTTCAACTACCTGATACTGTATAATCCTATTACTATCACAATCTGTTCTTAGAATACTAGGTATCTCAGAATCATCTAAAATTCTATTAGGTATCTTAAAACAATCTTAGGCCCTAACCAGTTTGGCTCAGTGGATAGAGCGTCGGCCTGCGGACTCAAGGGTCCCAGGTTCGATTTCCGTCAAGGGCATGTACCTTGGTTGCGGGCACATCCCCAGTAGGGGGTGTACAGGAGGCAGCTGATCAATGTTTCTCTCTCATCGATGTTTCTGACTCTCTATCCTTCTCCCTCCCTCTCTGTAAAAAATCAATAAAATCTATTTAAAAAAAACAAAACAATCTTAGATCACCTGGAGAGATTCTCAGATGATCTGTAGTGAAGGATCAGATCTTGGTTTTTAAATTTCCAATTCTTTTTAAACTGATACTTTTAGAAAATAACATGAAAATGAATTACTAGGAAATGGTTTATGCATGCACTTGGATGCTACAACAATGTTTACTCTTGATTTTTATACTCATCTTACTGTAGAACTGACACAATTTGTGAGCCATCTGTGGGCCATGCTCTGAGTGTCATGGATCTAGTTGATCCTCAGTTGAAAAGAGGTTTGGGATCAATATTCTATGCCCACCATCAACCCTGGGAGAGTCTGATAGATACATCTCTACTCCTGTGCTGATTGATTCATTGCCACTAGAATCCGTTGTTACTTTTGCAGGCAGAAAAAGAGAATCATCGATCTAATCTAAAATCTTCAAACTACTTTCTAGAGTCCTGTAATGTTACACTCTTTGGTCTTAATCTGATCTTGCTCCACATGACCCTTGCCACTCCTTTATCTTGCTACCCTTGGAGTGTCTGAATGTGACATTCACTGCTCAGTTGTAGCTCCCTGGTTAGGCCCAGTTACTTCATCATCAGGCCAAGAGCAACTGGCTATTTCCCACCTGAGCTTATATCAACCCCTCTTCTGGATGAAGTCTAAAGAAGGAGAACAGCAAATTGGTAGAAACTGTCTCTGAGTAGGTTATAGTTTGCTGTCTTAACTCTATAATAGAAAATATTCCAACAGAGGCAAACACATTCAGGAAGGTCATAAGCTAGGAGGGAAGCCCCTACTCATCACTGCCATATGTCAACACACAAGGCCTTAAGCTATGGCTCAGCCATTCCTAAAGGGCTCCATTCCTTTCATCATCACGCTGTAAGAAAGGGACTGAAGATCCCTCTGATGCTTTCTTTTTTCATGAGTATTCCTTTAGTCCTTTACCCATGGCATTGCTGTTCATCAGAAACACTCCAAAGGACGATCCACTAGCATCCTCAAGGCATAGGAAGAATGTCTGTGCACCATACAAGTTATTTCCATCCTGCAGAAAGATAATTCAAAACCACAAATTTACAATCAAGTAGTCTAAACTCCACTTGGCCAGAAATGTGTTAGGAAATCAGTGTTAATCATGTGAGTAATTGACAGGGAATTCATGATTAAAGAAGACATAACTGAACTTTGAAAATATAAGGTTGATATTTAGTTGATGCTAACCAAGTAAAGAAGTGTTCGCTTATTGAATAAGCCACCTATGACCATTTATCTAAAAGGAATGTGAGAGCGTGTGATATCTGGAGTTCTGAAAAGCTCTCCTCTCAAAGAGGTTTGCCTTACCTGACCTACCCCGCCCCCACCCCTGAAAAAGCTCCATTAAGCCTTAATAAGAATCGGGCGCCTTTCTAATGTGCAACTAGATGGAGCTCTTCTTGAGATACCTGGTCTTCTCGTCTTTACAACAGTAGAGTTTAGAAATTGAGCTGGTCTTCCATACGTTCAACTAGTACAGTAGTTCTCAACCTGAGCTGTATCCCCGCCCAATTAAAACAGAATCCCTGAGGATGGAAGCAAGCACTGATGGTCTGTTAAATTTCCCCAGGTGATTCCAACATGTAGTCATGTTTGAGAATCACTGCTCTAGAACAGCATTTTTCAGAATTTGGTGTGCATACAAATCATATAAGAATCTTAGTTACATGTGGATTCTAACTCAGTAGATGGAAGAGGGAGCTGAGAGCCCACATTTCTCACACAGTGATGCCCATGCTGGACACTTCAAGTAGCAAGGATCCGGGGCTCCTTATTAAAGAACCATCATCAGCCATTTCCAGCACTTAAATTTTATTGCTATTACTTACAAACTTTTTTTTACATTGGGGTTTATTTGGCTTTTCTGAGTCCCTGTTTCCTCATCTGTTAAATGGAGTAAATCATACTTATTTTTTCAAAGTTCTTTTGGTAAATAGTAATAATGTATAAAAATAATCAATAAATTATTCTATGATCTCTTTTCATCCAGCCACTAGTTCCCCTTATTTAGGAAAGTAGCTGAACAAGACCTGTATTGCTGAGCCTAGAAAATACCTCTGATTTGTCAAAACAAAAGACATAATAAAAGAAATCAGCAACAATAACAATAAAATAACTATAACAATAAAATTTGACTCTTTCACTGCTCCAAATATTCTTCACACAAAGAATGATTAATATAATATTTTAGTTGATATTTTATCCTGTTTTGATGACAAAAATGGGAAGTTGGTGATTTATAAAGGTGATTTATAAAGTTGGTGATTTATCTCTAAAATATAGAGATCACAATATTGTGCAGAGTCAATATTAGTAAATGTTTTCTCTAGAACTAGTTCAAAAAGAAGATATAAAGAAAAGTAGTTGTCATTAACTTTCTATGTAGCAGACACTCTTCTAGAGACTCTCTATATAGCAATTCATTTAATTTCCATCACAACCCTATGGTAAATATATTGCCCCCATTTTATATATGAAAAACTGAAGACACAAAGAGGTAACTTGCCCAGAGCCACATAACTGGTGACTGGTGGTGCCAGAATTCAGACCCAGACAGCCTCATCCTAGCATCTTATACTTAACCATTACACTGCATGCTGGAGGGTGACCTTTAAGAATGAGACTGTAATGTTCAGTGAAGAGGGTCCATCCTGTAACCTTACCCCATTAGGAGTTGTATCTCTGGCGAATATAGGCCAGGTCTTCCAATTCATATCATGGCGGTACTGCCGGTGCACTTGTTCTCCCAGACCATACACGTTGGCACTGGGCAGTCGGATGGAGAGCTGCAGGAACTGATCAGCAAACAGGAGAGGCCCAATGCTTGAGTCAAACCTAGACGTAGACAGAAAACACAGGGACAGGTGGGCAAGTGGGGTGGAGAGAACACAACTGATTAGAAAAGTGGTCCGTGTCAATGACTCAATACCCCCTACCTAACAGGCCCCATTTGTCTTCCTGTGACATTTTTCCTTGGACACCTAGAGATCAGGACTTCCTGGGGGCAGGTACCATGTGGTACATTTCTTAGATTTGTCCCATAGACACTCTACCACATGACCTGATTTATAGTAGATGTTCCATAAACAGTTACTAGTGGATGAACATGACTAGATAAATGGAAGGGAAAAAGGGAGGGTGGGAGAAAAAGGACACAGCCTAGTGACTGGCCTACAATAAATGCTTAGTAATGACAAAAAAAAAAGGAGGGATGGGGAAAGAGGAAGGTAGGCAAAGAAAAAGTATATTCATTTGGAGGTGGAGAGTCTGGCCTCCAACAGGATGCTTACAATCTTTAAAAATATTGAAATGAATCCTTCCTCAGGCTTGCAAAGCTCCCTTCCCCTTCCTTCTCTGTTCCCCAGATAGGTTTTCCAAACTTACAGGATTACATTGTTGCTTTTTCTGATCACTTTGATGCTAAATGGCTGTTTGGAGACCTTAACGTCATAGGTCTGGGAAGAAGCAGCATTTCCTTTGAAGGCTTGGACATGTTCATGCGGCACTTCATACCTGTCACTCTTTTGGTCAGTTAACTATCCAGAGAGATGAAGGAAAAGAAAGCCAAAATAAAAACTTGTCTGTATTCTCAAAATAGAAGCATCCCTACCACACCAGTGCTTCCCACTATCTGTGCTCATGGTACTGGAACTCAGGCACTGATCCAAATGGTATTATGTCTAAGGTGCATGTACACATTATATTATCAAATTCTGATGTTGAATACTTGGGCCCAAGCTAGTCCTTAGGTAGAAATATACACTCCAACTCTGAAGAGATGGACTATCTCTAGAATTTTCAAAGAAGTGATCATGTTTTTCCCTCCCTACTACATTTCACAAGGTATTAAGGGCAAACAAATGAAAAACAAAGTTCACCAGTAAACTCTAATGTATATACTAGTATGAAGTTATCTCACTGAAGGGAGGCTATAGATGCCTTTGACATATAGGTGCTAAGTATGAATGACAGTAGAGGAAAAATACCTCCATTAGCAAAATTTTCCATTTTGTAGTAACTGCAGTCATGGGTAGGAAATAAGAACCTCTCAAAACAGATTATTTTTAAAAATAAACAAACCACAACCTTAAAGTGGAAACGATTGGCTGTCTGATATTCCGCTGTGAGAAGGACATTGTTGACATCATTTCCAAACAGGGATGGAGAAGGCATCCTTTTCAACTGGGCTGTGAATCCTAATATAGAGAAGAAAAAGGTTTACAAAGCTGGCTGTGCACATTTACAAAAATAGACATAAAAATTAACATTTATGTCAAAAAGCCTGGTGAAAAGCCTTTATTTCCCCATCACGCGCTCATACAATCTGAAGCTAGGTACCATCATTACCTTATCCAAAAACCATGCCTCGCTTCTACAAAATTTGATTGGAAACCTCCCCCAAAAGGCCTAACTCTCATTCTACCAGCCCACAATCTGTATGTATACAATATTCCTCCTTGGTTATTCTCCTGTTCCATTACAGGTGATCATGTACATCGATGCCATCTCCCTAGTTACCTAAGCCAGATGATAGTGGAGACCTTAGAAAAGCCTGACAGGCCAAGAGTGTCTGGCTAGGGAACATGCTCCTTCCTTCATGCTAAGAATCTCCCCAAAGTAGTCTCCCTGGCTGGTCATTAGTGTGCTCTGTATTTTAGGGTGGGAGGGAAAAGAGGGGATATTTAGTTCATGCACACTGACATTGGCTAACTTTCCAAATATGTTGAAAAAATTGGAATTACTTTCACATCATTAAAATCAAAGTAGTCTCAGATTACTGAGTTCAAATCCCTCTCTTTAAATGTTAGAAACAGGGAACAAAGAAGTGATGATGTTTACGAAGAAGTTACATGAAGGGAGAGTCGGAAACAGAGTATGTCTCTGAGGTCCCAAGACAGAGTGATTTTTCCTTGATGCCAAAATAAATTCTAGTCCTTGTTTAAGAGCAGCGCCCACCTTCAGTCACATGCATGAGTGTGGCCCTGCAGAGCAAACTGCATCTTGCCGAGGCTCTCCTCTGGAGCCAACAGAGCCAGTTTCCAGAGAGTCTGGAGCTCCCGCCTCCTGGTCTGGCTTACCTGCATTTGTCTTTACAAGGTCACCCTCCACCTGGTAGCCATGACTCTTAGAATAGTAGCACCAGGGCACACTGATGGGTCCCTGGGGATTCCAGCAGCAGCCACGCTGTTCACAGGTGGCCTGCAATAAGAGATTTAGTCACAGTAACTCCATTTGTTACTAGAACGGTCATTTACAAACACAATTTGCGCTTGTGATACCATTCACTTCATTTTACAAATAAGGGAAGTGATATTTAGAGAAACTGTGTTATGTCTCAGGCCATGCAGAACTTGTACTCAAAACCAATCTTTCCTTCAAATGTTCTTCCTAGTTACTGCTATTATATAACAATATAAGGACCACAATGCAGTCCACATCTGCCATCACAATGAAACTGATAAATTTAAATATTCTAAACTACAATATAGGTACATCACAATAACCCAAACTTTCAATTGGAGTTTCATATACATAGGTTTGGTCTTTAAAAAACAAAGCCTTGACAATCAACTTTATTCAAAAGCTTTAAGATCAATTTTGCTTTGACTTTTAAATGTGTGAGGTTATATATGTGACATTTATTTAGTTAGTTAGTCTCTCCACTCATCCCAAGGCAGAGAATAATTGTTCCTTGAAATCCGAATAGATTCCAATTCTTATTTAAGAAAGTTTCCTGCCTTATACCACAGTTAATGACTGAATCAAGTGGAGACTAAAATGAACACAATCCCTTTCTCATCTCAACTAATTTTGGAGAAGAAACTAGGTTACATAGGGAAAAGTACAAAGAAACCTCTCGTCTTTTTTTATTATTATTATTGATTTTTTACAGAGAGGAAGGGAGAGGGATAGAGAGCCAGAAATATCGATGAGAGAGAAACATCGATCAGCTGCCTCCTGCACGCCCCCCACTGGGGATGTGCCCACAACCGAGGTACATGCCCTTGACCGGAATCAAACCCGGGACCCTTGAGTCCGCAGGGCGACGCTCTATCCACTGAGCCAAACCGGTTCTGGCGAAACCTCTCATCTTGACTGTGGCTAGACCGAGTGACTTGTATATAGAATGTGGCAAAAACAACAGAGTAGATTAGAGCACAGAAAAATGGCCAACAGTCACATAAATGAGCTTGAGAAGGATCACCCCACAATCACAGCCAACACCATGACGGCAGTCTTCTGAAAGACTTTGAGCCAAAAGCACCCAGCTGGACAAAGGCCAGATTTCTGACCACAGAAACTGTGAGAAATAATGTTGGCTGTGTTAGGCCATTAAGTTTTGGGACCATTTGTCTCACAGCAATAGATAATGAATACAAATACATCCTGCTACATTATTTTACAGATGAAGAACCTGAGGCCCCCAAGGAAGAGGTTCACAGAGGTGACATGACCTGCCAGAGGAGACTCAGTTAGCTATTGAGAAGACTAGGACCAAACCTTCATTCTCTTCTGTCCATTTCCTTTTTTTCTATGGCCTGGGGTGAGTATCTGCTGAACACATTTTCAGGAGGATATAGCTTAGCTATATAAACACTTAGTGTAATCAAATGTTAATCTTTATGCCAATAGCCATATTAAGGATGGAAAAATGATGCCCATCTGTGGTCTATATTGCTGTGGGGTCAGGTGTCACTGTGAACTCAACTTCAACTAGCAGTTTTTGCTTTTTTCTTTAAAACCCCACTCAGATGAAACTTCAGTATAACAGGAAAAGAGAAGGTGTTGAAAGAGGTGCTCAACACAATGGTTCCTGTATGCTCCCCAGAGCTCAACGATTTCTTCATTAAAGCGGAAAGGGCAAAGACCAAAGAGTGGCCAACTTGAATACCCAGGTCCCATAGTGGAACTGAGCAGCTACGAGGAGAAGTGGGAAGAGAAGCAGAGCGTATCTCATATAAACACAAGAGTAAACAGTATGTGAAACCCAGGAAAATACTTGTAGAGAGAAGCTCTAAAACATGACAACCTGAATTGGACAGAAGGCACACAGAAGAAGGAGACCCAAGCCACAAATATGCCCCTTTAAGTGGGACATGAGAATTAAAATTTGAGAGAAAAATTTAAATGTAAGGCAAGAAAAGATGTATATGAGGGTAGGAAGTAGGGAGCAGTAGATTAAAAAAAAGAAAAAGAAAAAAATGGAAAACACAAAATAAGACCTAGAAAAAAATATATTTCAACTATCCTGTCTTAAATACTTAATTTAAAAGATAAATACTTTAAAGATAAAAAAGTCTGATTGCATTTAAATTCAGCTAAGTTGCTGTAAGGAAGCACACTCAAATTTAAGCTCATCAAAGCACTAAGAGTAAAAGTGTTTGGTTAAACAGATATGTGAGAAGAATGTTAAACAAAGGCTAGTGTAACTAGGGTAATATCAGACAAATAGACTTGAAGTAAAAATTCATTATTAAAGAGACATTGAGACACTACACAATGGTAAAAGGTTCAATTCACCAGGAAATTTGATATGTAAATAATAATAAGGACTCAAAATATTTACGGGAAAATTTTTTTTAAAAAAATATGGAACGCTTCACGAATTTGCATGTCATCCTTGCGCAAGGACCATGCTAATCTTCTCTGCATCGTTCCAATTTTAGTATATGTGCTGCCAAAGTGAGCACTTACAGAAAAGTTTTAAAGACTGACAAGGTACAATTGAAAAAAATGGTATACATGATGAGATATTTTTAAAGAGCTCCCTTAGTAGCTGATAAAGTAGACAAAAAGTAAAGATATTTTACTTTTCGCATAATGGACATATAGGCTCCTGCACAAACACAAAGAGAGGAACTGAGTTGCGCTCACAGGTGGAAGCCAGATCCTGAAGACAGTTTAAGATGTAATCAAGCTCTGCTCTACCCATGTCCTAGACTCCTCCAACCCCAGTGCTTCTTACACTTAAAGGAGTAGAGAAGAAACAAACAAGTATTGTATGCCAAAGTCAGGCATGAAAGAAAAAGGAAAACTAGAGCCCAGTCTAATCCATGAACATAAATGCAAAAGCTTAGAAAAAAAGACACTCAGCTTTTTCAGAAATCAGCAACATAGTCAATACTGACAGAGTAGTATTCTTTCCAGAGATACAAGGATCCTTTAATATTAAAAAAATCCACTTGTGTGTCCCTCACAATAACGTATTAAAGGAAGTAAACAATATAATCATTTAAATGCATCAGTTGTTCATGATGAAATTCTTAGCAAATTGGGAACAAACAGTAACTTCCTTAGTTGACTAGTGAGTATCTACCAAATGGTGAAATGTTAGAAACATTCCCTTTAAAATCAGAAGAAGAAAAAAACCTAGGTGACCTGTGTTTATGAATTCCTGTAACTAAAACTATATTAGAGGTCCTAACAATACAATAGGACAAGAAAGAAAACTTTTTATAAGACTGAAAATATGAAACCAAATTATCATTATTTTCAGACATAATATCTAGATAGAAATGCAAGAAAAGTTATAGAAATAAGTTGAAAATAAGTTAATTACTATTTTATATTATACTAGAGGCCCGGTGCACAAATCCATGCACCGGTGGGGTCCCTTGGCCTGGCCGGCGATTTGGGCCGATTGGGGCCATTTCGCCCAGTCCCAATCGGGGCCGGGAAGGGACTGCAGGAGGGCTCCAGGGTATGTCCTGCCCATCTCACCCAGTCTCACCCAGTTCCAATCGGCCAACCCCAGCAGCAAGCTAACCTACTGGTTGGAGCGTCTGCCCCCTGGTGGTCATTGTGCATCATAGCGACTGGTGGAACAGTCGAACGAACTATCAAATGAACAGTTGGACACTTAGCATATTACGCTTTTATTACATAGGATCCTTTATTTTCTTCATAGTTTTGTAATTCTTTTCTGAATGCAAGGGGCAAAAGGTTAACAGTTGCCACTATAGAGATGGGTGAGGCTACAGGAAGAGCAGGTTTCGGTGTGTGCACAAGTGTGGGAGATCAAAAGTTCAATTTTGACATGTTTGTTTTGAGGTACTTATCAGACATTCAAGTGGAGATGCTGAATTGGCAGTTGCGTAGATAAATGTGGAATTCAGGAAAGTGATTTAGGGTAGAGGCATTCCTCTGATATGTAGGCACATAGGGGTTACCATTGATAAACATGACACTGGATGAAATCATCAAAGGACTGAGTGTGGATAGACAAGGTATTTATAAAATTTAGATGTCATATAGAAGAGGAGGAATCATGAATTGGTTCAAAAGGTACAAATTTCAAGTTATAAAATAAAAAAGTCATAGGGATGTAATATACAGCATGGTGACTATAGTTATAAAATTATGTATTGCATATTTGAAAGTAGATCTTAAAAGTAGATCTCATCACAGCAAAAAACAAATTTTGTAACTATGTATGGTAGCAGATGTTAACTAGACTTAGTGTGTTGATCATTTTGCCATATATACAAATATTTAAATCATTACTTTGTACACCTGAACCTAATTTAATGTTCTGTCAGTTGTACCTCAGTTTAGGAGAAAGAGGAAGAGAGGGGGAGGGAAAGGAGAGAGAGAGAGAGAGAGAGAGAGAGAGAGAGAGAGAGAGAGAGAGAGAACAGTAGTGGCTGGTATCCTACAAAGAAAGGGTGTTGCCCTAAAAATGACTCTCATGTAAAGACTTGGGCACTATCAGTGGCTACAATTGAGCTGAGAATTTCTTCTCCTGTTCAGGTTTAAGCTACCCATACTTTAGTTCTTTTTCAATCATCCATCTTGCTTCAAGGTATGGTGTTCATAAATTATGTTTCTATGGAGTGATGGCTAATGCTGGTGACTCACTCAGGCCCAGTCCCCAGCACCTGTCTTAGACAACACAATGAAGTGTTTGAATGTGACCCAATAGAGAACAGGTGCTCAAATTAGGTAGAAATATAAAAAAAGTAAGACATTCAAGACAGCAGTTTCAATCAGGCATATAATGGAATAAATGGGGATAGATGGGATTCAGAAGAGAGGCTGGGAGGCTACTGGAACAATCCAAGCATATGGTCACAATGGCCTAGTGTGATCGCAGTGAGAATGGAAGTCAAGTGCTTGTTCTGGACAACATTGTTAAGAAAAATGTTCTAAACTAACTAAAATACATGAAACACTGGTCAAAGGGATAAAGAAGAGAGCCAGGCAAAAGTTCTTCTGTTTCTGCCCCAGAGACTAGAAGCACAATAGAACTACTAACCGAAATCTCATAGGTGAGAAGGGAGAGCAGATTTGGTGAGGAGGTCAATACCTCACAGCATTTATTAAAAACTCTTATAATAAAACACCAAAGAAACATTACTGAAGCAGCAAAGACATCTGAAGTTTACCAATAGCCAGGAACAAGATGGGGCAGGGGAGGAGAGGGAACAGACTTAGGATGCATTGGTCCTCTAGGCGGGTTTCTGAGCAACCTGTTTCCTAACACACTGTGACAGAAGCAAGTAAATGGGGATGGATCAACTTGCTGAGAACCTAGTGTGTCAAACATCCTGTTTAGGTACAACATGCCTGCACCACAACTTCCCATTCCTACTGACAAAGCAACATGTTAAAGGACCTCTATCGTCTCTGTCTCTGTCTCTGTCTCTCTCTCTCTCTCTCTCTCTCTCTCTCTCTCTGTTTCTCTCTCTCTCTCTCATCAACTCTCTCTAAAAAAAAAAAAATCAATGGAAAAAAATATCCTCAGGTGAGGATTAACAAAAAATAAAGGACCTCTATCATCAAGCTCCAATCTACCTTTCAGTCTTAAACATTAGCTTCTCTCTGGTATCCACCCTATATCTTGGTCACATGGGACCATTCACTATGTCATATATATGCCCCACAATTTCCTCTTCTGTCACTCAATTTACATCATCTCTTGTATCTTGAAATCACTTAACATCCCTCCCATCTCTGTCAAAATCCTATGCATATCTAATTCCAGGCTTTTACCTTCTCCTTGATAATAATCTCTTCTGTTTTCTGATCCCAAGAGTATTTTTTTCTCAGATCGTATGAATTTTTGTTTCATTTCCCAGTCATTTACTTACTTAGCTTATCTCCTCTACTAGAATCTATGACAAGAAATATATATATATACTAGAGGTCTGGTTCACGAAATTCGTGCATGCGTAGGGTCCCTAGGCCTGGCCGGCAATCAGGGTCAAACAGGTCCCCCCCCCCCCACCTCCCTGCCTCCTCCTTCCCTCACTCCCTCAGTACCCTGCTGCAGCTGCTGACCACCCGCCATATTCGGTGCCGCCCCCTGGTGATCATCGCATGTCATAGCAAGCGATTGAACTCCCATTCTTCCAGTTGAACTCCCGAGGGGACACTTTGCATATTAGCCTTTTATATAGATAGATAGATAGATAGATAGATAGATAGATAGATAGATAGATAGTTTAAGTGAACATAGCTATAACCCCAAATATTAAACTTTGTGGCATTTGGCCCCATACTGAAGTGGTTTTGTTTTTGTTTTTCTTTCTCCTTTGTATCTTCTTTTTCCTTTGTTTCTAAGCCTTTTAGTCTCTTGTTTCTCATTACATGATTCCATTCCGCCTCTAATGGCTGCTCCAAGCTGCTGTGTATGAAAAAGCAACCTCTGATACCTGACTCTGAAGGTCTTCCAAATTCTAAATCCATCTTTTATATTCAGCCTCATTTCTCCTACTCCAAGCAGGCAAGTCTCTACACTAATCCAAGAGAAGGTCAGGTTAAGATGCCAGGTGAAGGAAGGGGAGTGAACACCACAGTAGTCTTGGTAAAGTAAATGGTCTAACCAGGATGATACCTACCGTAGCAGGCTTGCTGCCCTTCTGTGCCTGAATAGCTGGTCTAGGCACTGCTTTATCCTGTCCTGGGGATTTCCTGATTATTAACTATCTATCAGATTGGATTTCTCTTGCCTTCAACACAGCCTCTGGGCTTCCTAACTCATTTTGTCCCATCACTCTGCTCCAATCTGCAGTTCATAGTCATTTTCTCTACTCCAATTTATCTGGCTCTATTTGCCCTATCAACCTTAACTTCCAGCTTCCTCAGTGGCCCAGCCCATCTAATCCTATGGCTTATCCCTAATCTGTTTGTTCTCTCTTTGCTGCCTTAGTTCTCTCTGACTCGGCACATATGACATTTCAGTCAATACCAAAGGCTCAAGTTGTAACAGTTTTCATACTTCCCACCTCTGTGACTTTGTCCATGTTATGGGCTGAATTGTATCCCCAGAAAAGAAATGTTGAAGTCCTAATAGTCAGTACCTGAGAATGTGACCTTATTTGCAAACAGGATTGTTGCAGATATAATCAGTTAATATGAGATCATACAGGAAAAGAGTGGGCCCCTAATCCAATATGACCAGTGTCCTTAAAAATGGGAAATTTGGATGTATTTTCAGAGAGAGAGAGAGAGAGAGAGAGAGAGAGAATGAATATGCCATGTAACGATGGAGGCAGACATTGGAGTAATGCAGCTATAAGCCAAGGAATGTCAAGAACTGACAGTCATCACCAGCAGCTAAGAGAGAGCCAAGGAACATATCCTTTCTCAGAGCCCTCAAAAGGAACCAACCCTACCCACACTTTGATTTTGGACATCTAGCCTCCAGAAGTGTTATAGGGAAAAAATAGAAAATGTCTTTTGCTGTTAGAATCTTTATTTTAGATAAGCCAAACATCAACTTTCAAGCACAGCACAGACAGTCCCAGCCCACTGACAACAGGATGGCTACAGAGACAAATGAGAGAGTGCCATGTGCCCACACATCACCTGCAGCGAGTGTCCTTTCAGTGGACTTCACTCAGAGGCTGCATTTTGCTTTCATTCATTCTCTAAGTGAAAGGTGACTGATATGGTAGGTTTAATATATCTTATAATCATTATATTCAGCTGGACTTCAGCTCCTGATCAAGAAACCCTGCCCTAGAGCAAACATCCAGATGCCCGCACTATCTTAATCTGGTACTTATTATCTTCTTCTTTCAAAGTATGACTCTTGACACTTTGTCCTTATTTTAAATGTTTTATGCACGTGTATGACTTTATTGTAGATCCTAGATAACCTTTTGGAATTGTGAAAGGAGGGAGACTAACAGAGAAAGGCCAAGAACAGAGGCAGTAGGCAGTAACAGAGTTAGAGAAAACCAGTAACCAAGTAGTGTTGCCAGGTAAGAAACAAAACCATTACAGAATAAGTCCCAAGTCTTACCTGGGACATACTTACACTAAAATACTATTCATTGTTTATCTGAAATTCAAATTTAACTGGGCAGCCTGCACTTCTATTTGTTGAACCTGTAAACCCAAAAGTATCTTCCAATGCTTCCTCTCCCAAAGCTGTTCTATCATACAATCAGGGACAGAGGATTAATTGGCCTGAGCCACCAAGAGCTGCATTGAAAACTCTCTGGGAGTGATAAACATAAACAAAATCCATGAAAACAAACAAAAAAGCTTTCCAGCAGCATAAACTCCTCAATGAAAACAAGACCCAGAACTCAAACCTTTGTGGGTGACTGGTCCGGGATGCAGTTTATCCGCTCCAATTCATTGACCACGGGGCACTCAGGGGCGGTAACCGTTCCAGAATCTGAGATTATCCCAAAAGCAAATATAAAATGACCATTAGACAGACTTAGCATCACAGACATTTGGTATCCCCGTACTCTCATTATATGAACTCCACTACTGATCGGGTTTCTCTCCATGTCCTTGAAATGCATTCACTTCATAGAGCCTCACTTTGTTCCTGCTGACTGCATTCACCTCCATGCACACCTGCATCACCTTCTACCACCAAGTCCCTCCCCTATAAGACAGTGCATTAAGAATAAGGAGTCTGACTCCGCTATTTGATCAGAAACTAAGTCTTCCTCTTCTAGTCCAGGGGTCAGTAAACTATGGCCCTTGGGTCAAATCAGGTCACAGCCTGATTATTCAATAAAGTATTGCTGGAACACAGTCGCACCAGTTTTTTTATGTATTGTCGATATCTGCTTTTGTGCTACAATGGCAGAATGAAGTATTTGTGATAGAGACCACCTGGCCCACAGTAGCGCAAGCATGTCAAACTCACAGCCCACGGGCCGCATGCCTCATTTATTTGGCCCATGTTAGCCTTTGAGTTTGACATGCTTGGTCTTGAACAAGGTCTGGCCCTACACAGACTGAGCCAGGAGTAGAGAGGGTGCAGACTCTGCTCTGGTCCTTCACTTCCACCCCAGCGGCTGGATCACCGTAGGTTTGCACAGAGAACATGTTGTCTTGAATGTTATCACTCTAACCACAGCAACCTCAGTTCTGCTTGCTCAGTCAACAGGCAGTCCCTTCTGGGTGCCAAGCCCCAAGACCAGGATGGTGGCATCCTATGTAAACATAAAGTCTCCTAAAGGGAGCCCACTGATCTAGAAACTGGCAGCTAGAATCTGCCCAAGGCCTTTGATTCAGATTTTTAAAATTAGTAAAATTTAAAAAGGCACATTTAATGCATTCTAGTATGAGAAAGCGAGATTTCTTTAAGACATTGCAGTAAATTAATAATGACATAAATTAATAAAGTTAAAACAGTGAGGTTTTCAATTAGTTTTCATTATTCCAATTCAAAAGTGCTGGATTAAAAGAATTTCATATTTGTGCCAGTTTCTGTTTTGAGTTCCATCTTCAATCACAGAATTTTAAGGAGTGAACAAACTTTGAGGTTATTTCATCTAACTTCCCTTGAAAGCGGAAATTGCCAGGACTGGGAATGAGATGAAGGGCCAAGGTTTCCTCTAGCCACAGACTGACTGACCTTTCATGGACTGAAGGGTAAGGAATCATGAATAACAGCACAATCCATCCTCTCTTTTAAAATAATACAGTTCAATAGACTTTTAAATTTTTTTATGTTTCAATTATAGTCTACATTTAACATTATTCTGTATTAGTTTCAGGTGTACAGCAAAGTGGTTAGAAAATCATGTACTTTACAACAAACTTTTAATAAAATAACTCTGGTAGTTGTTATTTTTTAAGGAACCAAACTTAGACCTGAAATACTTTAACTTCTTATTTAACTGCCTTTCCTATAAGGGTATTATTCATTATTACTATGTATTAACAGACCTAGAGTTAGTCAATGAAATTTGGAAAATATATTTCATGTCTGTTGTGGAATCCTGCACTGTGCTAATTGGGAAATGAAAGTGTCAGAATTTAGGCCTACAGTGAATCCCTATTGAATTGCCACAGTTTGCTTAGGTGCTCCCCAACATACACTCACACACTCACACTCACACTCACACTCACACTCACACACATTCACACACACACACACACACACACACACACACTCACAGGAAAGAACACAAAGCACTCTTCCCTGTCACTTATGAGGATTTTGCTTTGTTAAGAGCAACATGTGGAGGAAGAACACCAGAGTTCCTTGTTACCTTTGGATTTCAAAGACTCTTTGGCAGAAAGCACAAAGAGAGGAATAGTGATGATAAACACAATAAGCAGGAGAGCACTGAGCATAAGCTCCAACGTAGTAAAATCTTTCAGCTTTGTTCTTGCCATCTATAAAAGGAGAAAACAATTTTAGATTTGAAAAGGATTTTAAATTTCCTCTATTTATTTAATATATACAGCTAGTAAGTTTTCTCTAATGGAAAAGCCCAAATGTATTCCTAAGTAGATGAACAACAAATCCCGTGTACCCATTACATAGGACAAAAAAATTATCAACTCACGGCCAATCTTATCTTCATTCCTACTTACTTCTCTCCCTAACCTTGCATTATTTTTAAGCAAATCTCAGATTTCATAACTTTTCATCTGAAAATGTTGAAGCGTATCTCTTAAATAAGAAATTTCACAGAAGATGAGAAAAATGATATCATACCTAAATTAAAATAAGAAATTTCACAGAAGATGAGAAAAATGATATCATACCTAAATTATTTTTAAAATAATCCCATAATCATGAACTATCTAGTCAATGTTGAAATTTCCATCGTCTGATTTTTTTTTTGATTTATTTATTTTTTTTATTTCAGAGAGGTGAAGGGAGAGAGAGAGATAGAAACATCAATGGTTCATAGGTCAAATGTCAACCACTGAACCACACTAGCTGGGCTAATAATTTTTTATAGTTTGTTGTACTCTCATAAGGATGCAAGTAAGATTTATATATTATAATTCATTTATATTTAAGTGTTTTGTAATCAATAGTGTTTGGTTTTTAGATTTTCCCACAATTTGGATTTTATCAATTGTATCCCCATGCATGCTAACATGTTTCTCTATAAACTATTAGATCTAGAGTTTTGACCATATATAGGTTTGAGTTTTTAGCAAGAATGGTGCATAGGTGGCATAGCATCTTTCAGAAGGAGACATAAAATCTATCAGATTATCTTTTCTTTATGTTAACAGCCACTGGTGAGCATTCCTTAGATCCATTATATCATTAGGAGTTGTGAAATAGTAGTGCTGGAATTCTATCACTCTTTATGAGAATTACGCCTCCCACGCAGTCCATTCCAGAAATTTCCTTCAGCACCTCCATCTTAGGACGTTGTCCTTTCTTAGGGACAGTTCTGATCCCAGACTGAGTTGTGGCCCTGACCTGCATCAGTAGCAAGTAATAGCAAGCCTCTCACTCACATCTGTCCTTCCCATGGTTTTCCCTGATATCACTGCCTTTAGCCCCTCCTTTCTCTGACCCTACTACTATCATTCTTTAAAAAGCTTGTCCTTTGCAGGTCAACATTCCATATTCTCTCTCAAACAATAACTAAAACATATCATTTGATCACTTGTGCCAAATTCCAACAGCATTTTTTAAAAGATAACATTTACTATCTTTGAGAGGGAAAACTTGGCATCTCCTGCCATTGGCTTACGTAAGATCTGAGAACCTCAGGAAAACCTGTTTACCTAGGACAGCAATACCCTACATTGATTGCATTCTATATTTGCAATGATACTGAGATATAAGAATAGCCAAGCTTAAATTTTCCATTGTAGAGCTAACAGGACTGAGGTGCTTTAATGACACTTGCCCAAAATTCAGGACAAGTCACTGGGACAATTAGTGGCCCTGTCTCCCACCTTATGGATCTTCCTTATGATCTCATGGACTGTTAGGTAAGGGCACATCTGTCTTTCATATTTTGTGTGAGAATAAGAAATCATATAAAGCCATATTGTAGTGCAGAAATGTGCCACTCAATGGGAAGTGAAACGAACAGCAAGTCATAATCAATACATCAATCAGAATGAAGGGATAAAGTTCTCTTAGTGCCATAGAAGATCTTATATAGAAGAAGTAATAAATCTATTGTCAAGTTGGGTGGTGTAATGGAACGATTTCTAAAATGAGTTTCATTGACCTGCCAGCTTCTTGTACCCCCTTAAGTTGTCTGTAGAATCAGACATAAAGAAGCATTTGAAGGAAAAGGAGGGGAGAGAAGAGAGAAGTACAAGAACAACTATGTGAATGGGGTCGTTGGTCTTGAAGCCTTACAAACGTTTAATGGCTTAATTACTTGTGATACAAAATGGTGTTATCTACAGTCTAATTCTCTTTTTTTCTTTTTTAAAAATAAATCTTTATTGTTCAGATTATTACAGATGTACCTCTTTTCCTCCCATAGCTCCCCTCCACCCAGTTCCCACCCCACCCCACGCCCTTACTCCCCCTCACTGTCCTTGTACATAGGTGTAAGATTTTTGTCCAATCTCTTCCCGCACCCCCATACCCCTTCCCCCCAAGAATTGTCAGTCCACTCCCTTTCTATGCCCCTGATTCTATTATATTCACCAGTTTATTCTGTTCATCAGATTTTTTATTCACTTGATTTTTATATTCACTTGTTAATAGATATGTATTTGTTGTCACTTTGTTGCTCATAACTTTTATCTTTACCTTTTTCTTCTTCTTCCTCTTCTTAAAGAATACCCTTCAGCATTTCATATAATACTGGTTTGGTGGTGATGAACTCCTTTAGTTTGTTTTTATCTGTGAAGCTCTTTATCTGACCTTCAATTCTGAATGATAGCTTTGCTGGGTAGAGTAATCTTGGTTGTAGGTTCTTGCTATTCATCACTTTGAATATTTCTTGCCACTCCCTTCTGGCCTGCATAGTTTCTGTTGAGAAATCAGCTGACAATCGTATGGGTACTCCCTTATAGGTAACTGTTTTTCTCTTGCTGCTTTTAAGATTCTCTTTTTGTTTTTTGGCCTTGGCATTTTAATTATGATGTGTCTTGGTGTGGTCCTCTTTGGATTCCTTTTGTTTGGGGTTCTCTGTGCTTTCTGGACTTGTAAGTCTATTTCTTTCACCAGGTAGGGGAAGTTTTCTGTCATTATTTCTTCAAATAGGTTTTCAATATCTTGCTCTCTCTCTTCTTCTGGCACCCCCATAATTCGGATGTTGGTACGCTTGAAGTTGTCCCAGAGACTCCTTACACTATCTTCATATTTTTGGATTCTTTTTTCTTTTTGCTTTTCTAGTTGGGTGATTTTTGTTTCTTCGTATTTCAAATCTTTGACTTGATTCTTGGGATCCTCTAGTCTACTGTTAAATCCCTATATATTATTCTTTATTTCAGTCAGTGTATGGTTAATTTCTAATTGGTCCTTTTTCGTATCCTTGAGGGTCTCACTAAATTTCTCAGAGGTTTCTAGAAGATTCTTGAGTAACCTTATAACCGTGGTTTTGAACTCTATATCCAGTAGTTTGCTTTCCTCCATTTCTTTCATTTGTGACATGTTTCTTTGTCTCCGCATTTTGGCTGCTTCCCTGTGTAGATAGAGTGGCCTTGTTGCTAGGTGTCCTATAGGGCCCAGTGGCTCAGCCTCCCCAATCACCTGAAGTGGACACTCTTGGTGCACCCCTTTGTGGGCTGTGTGCACAGTCTTGTTGTAGTTAAGCCATGATTGCTATTGGTATCACTGGGAGGAATTGACCTCCAGGCCAATTGGCTGTGAGGACCAGCTGTTTCTACAATGGAAGAACTGCTGTGCTGGAGACACCCTTATGTGGCAGGACTTGCTTCAGTGGGGCTTTGATGATCACTGAGTCTGCCCCTAGAGTGTGTTGCTTATGGATGTGAAGAGTTGTAATCTGGTATGGTCTCACACTGACCACTGGGTACACTGGCTCTTGGATCTCCAAGGAAGTGCAAAGTCAGCCACTGCCTGAGGCCACCCAGCAGGAGCTACAGCGAGATCTGCAGATTCCTCCTTTTGTTTGGGGTTTGGAAGTGCCCAGATGAGGCCCAGCTGTGAAGCAAGGCAGGCTGCTGCTGAGGAGCCTTGGGACTTCTTTTGGAAGCTCTGGAGCTCTCTGACCCATTTGCAGTTTGTTAGGTTAGGCTGGGAAAGGATAGGCCATTCATATGCAAAAACCACTGTGCACAGCTTGGGTGGGGTTGTAAATTGGGTGGGGCAGAGTCTCAGGGAATCACCAGGGCAGAGCAAACAGCAATGGCTGCCAGTCAGCCCTGCACTGGGGAGGTTCCCGCATCTCTGTGTCTCCACGTCCTGCACCCCCACACAGGAACAATGATCGCTGTGAGCACCTCTGAGAGAAAGCCACCCTCGCGTTCCTGTCCTGATGCCAGACAGTCCAGTTTCTCCCCGTATGAGTCTGGGTCCCCAGAGTCTCGCCTGGAACTGGAGTTCAGAGCAATCGGGAGCTTGTATCTTCCTCCCAATTCAAAAAACAACAGTGCACCCAGTTGTCAGCCTGTTTCGCGTGCACCTCCACATCTCTGCACCTCCTACTGGTCTCAATGAGCTTTTTTCTTTCCTTCCAGTTGCAGAACTTCCACTCAGCCAGCCCTCCCATGGTTCTGGATGATATCTGTTCTGTCTTTTAGTTGTAGTTTTGATGTGGTTGTGAGAGGCAGCAATACAGGTGTTCACCTATGCCGCCATCTTGGTTCTCCTCTCCCCTCCACTCCTATCTGAGAATCACTTTGGGAATTTTGAGTTCATCAATTTATTTAATAATATTGTATGATATTAGCCAATGGGGGGGAGTGGCCAGTGTAAATTGAGGACAATGAAATAAGAGATGAATATGAAGTAGGAGGCAGTAATAAGGAAAAATAAAATAACATATTTGGAGAGAGTAATGGGGGAATAATTGTCCCTTTGTGAAAGTTTTCAACCCCATCAAAGCACCCCTCCCAACACCTGCAGTATTTCAATGCACCCTCTCTACTCCTGGCTCAATTGTGACCGAGAACAAGTTTTCCTAAGGCTTTTTTCCCATTGATGTATCTACTTCCTTAATTTACAACACTCCTCTTCTTTCTCAAATTGTGAGTTCCCAGGGCATAAGAGTTATACCTGCTTATTTCTCTTAATTTTCTTCCTAATTACCTATTAACAGTATCTCAATACTTATTGACTGATAATATTTTATTTACCAATTAAACATTTACAAAATACCTACCTACTTCCTAATTATGGTATCCATGAAAGTATTTTAGAGAATAAAATGATGATGCCTGCCTTAAGTGAGCTTAAAGTCCAATACTATTATTTCCTTCTACCCAATAAAAGTGACGTAAGTTAGAAAGAGTACTCTTCCTTGAGAACTAGCAGACCTGAATTTTATTCCTCATTCTGCTAGATGACCTTGAGAAATTTATTTAAGGTTTCTGGTCCTCAGCTTCCTCATTTGCAAATTAAAGAGGTTGAACTGGAAGATCTATAGAATTCATATTAAAAGCTGGTATGAGTGAATCACACAAATTGCTTGCTTTTTTACTCCTCCAACTCACAAAAGATTCCTGTGCCAAACATTTCATTACTATTTTCCTTCATCATATTCCCATGTTCTCCTTCTCAAAACATTGAACATGCTAACTACAGCATGAGAAGACCTGAGCCCTCCCATTTCTTGCTGCAATGGCCAAAAGAATGTGCTTAATACTCTAGAGTTTCAGCTTTCTTATCCATGAAAGGAGAATTAATAATATCTACCATTACTATTGCCTATTGTCACTTTATTGTGAAAATCAAATAAAACCACTTTAAATAATAAAGTGTTGTGTGCCATTATGTTATTATGTATCGTAGAGAAGATAGTGGGCGCTGGATAAGAAACAGCATGTTCCTAAGAAACTCATCAATCCCACATTCTGTGAGTGTGGCACTGGACCTCACTCAGCACTTTTAAAGGGCAAATGCGTATTCCTGGCTGCTGTCCTCATGAACCTGTTCCCATATGAGGGCTCTTATCTGCTTAAGTGCTTTATGACTGCACGTGTCAGGTGATTCACGTGTTATCTGAGACACAGAACAAAAAGCTAGGAAGAAATAGGAGGAGCCTTGAACAGTCTTGCCCATTCAAGGTCCACTTTCTCCACCAACCCACCCACTGATCCTCTCCCAGCCTGCCTGTAAATCACATCATCTTTAGTCAAAAAAAAAAAAAAGACACATCTGTCCTAGCCAGTTTGGCTCAGTGGATAGAGCGTCAGCCTGTGGACTGAAGGGTCCCAGGTTCAATTCTGGTCAAGGGCACATGCCTGGTTTGTGGGCTCAGTCCCCAATAGGGGGCATGCAGGAGCAACCGATCAATGATTCTCATCATTGATGTTTCTCTCTTCCCCTCTCCCTTCCTCTCTGAAATCAATAAATACATATTTTAAAAAACAAACAAATACATCTTCTCCCTTCTTCCCTCAGGTTTTAATTCAAAGCTCCCCAACCTTATTGTTTGATATTTCCTTACAGCTTCATTCTCCACCTAGTCAATGTGTCCTCACACAACCTCCACATTCTTCTCAGCCTTGCTCAGTCCTTTGCCCAAAGAGTCAATGACAAGAGGATTTGTTTCTCATGCACTGGATGAGAAATTGCTGTTTGTCAATGGAATGCCCTCTTACCATAGGGAAATGGGGCTGGACCCTTCTCAACAACAAGGATTGCCTTGTTTTTCCTAATATCAATTACTCAATTCTGTCTAATCTTTCTTACCTGCCCTGTCCTTGGTACCTCACCTTCTTATAAGATATCCCGTAATATTAACGTTGCATGTAAAATTCCATAGAGATTAATAATCCCCCGTGTCTGGTATAATTAAATTAGGTAATGAGATAAAGAGTGATCTGATGGTCACGCAAAAAGAGGAGGTATCAGAATGCCTATCAAAGTGACCATGTCTTTTCTCTTTGGTGGTTGCTAATAGTTGTGAGATAAGTGATTATTTAAATTTTTCCTTGTGTTTGTTAACATACTGTGTTAGACACTCTGAAGAAAAGGCACCCACACATTGCTAGCCAAATGGTAAACACCATATGCTCAATGAAGATTTGGCAGAAACTGCTCAAATTATTTCCACCCACAGTTTGAAATTCCATTTATAGAAATTTAGCCCATTAACATATATGGACATGTGGGAAGCAATGTATGTACAGATAAAGGTTTTCATTGTAGCAGGACATGTAATACATGTAATAGCAAAAAATTAAAAATAGTATAAATATTCATAGAGAGAAAAGAGTAAAATGTGCAATAAAATAAAATAAAATTTAATAATACCCAAAATCGTGATGTGGTGGTTTAAAAATAAAAAAGCCCACAAATTCTTTGATACTCCTCCCTTCAAGAGGTGGAGCCAAGCCCACTCCCCACTCACTGAGGGTGGCTGAACTTAGAGGATCACTTCCAACAAACAGAACATGGTGGAGGGGACGGAGTGGGACTCCCGAGACTCGATTATTAAAGGCATTGCAGTTTCCTCCTCCTTCTTTCTCTTGGATCACTTCCTTGCTCCTTTTCTGGGGTTATTTCTTGGAGAAGCCAGCTGCCATGTCATAATAACACTCAAGGGGCCTACGGAAAGGTCCAACAGCTAGCAAGAAACGGAGGCCTTTAGCCATCAGCCACGTGAGTGAGGCCTCTCAGAAGGGGATCTGCCAGCCCCCGTCAAGCCTTCACATGACTGCAGCCCAGGCAACATCCTGGCTGCAACCTCATAGGAGACCTGGACCCAGAACCACCTACCTAAGCTGTATTCTTACACCATAGAAACTGTGAGATAATAAATGTTTATTGCTTCAAACTGTTAAATCTGGGGGTAATTTGTTACTCAGCAATAGATAATCAACATGGATGGGTCAATATGACTTTTGAATAATATATCAATTGCATTTAAAAGTATCTGTTTGCCTCTTATTAAAAGTCCTTTTGTATCATATATTCAAATGTGGTTACCTCTCTATGGTGCAATCATAATTACTTCTAGCTATAAAAGAGAAACATTTCCTTAGCCTTCAAAAAAAAAAAAAGCCCTCAGCAGCATCTTCTGATTGACCTTCCTTTCCAAATTACAAGGATACAATTTAGGAAAAATCAAGATCAAGAAAAATGGCAAAATAGAATAGGAAGTCATTTAAATAGCAAGCCTTAATTGTCATCAATCTGTGAATATCTATTTCATATAACAAACACAAATTGTGCAAATTTAATGACAATGATAATCACAGCTAATGATGTTTGTGTGACTGTGGGAAGAAATTTCAGAATTTGTTGCATGCAATCCTCATAACTCCCCAAGCTAGTTACGGCCACTAGCCCTGCTTTCAAAGGAGGGGGAATTAAGCTTCAGAAATGTCAGATGACTTGTCTGATGCCACAGAGCTGATCAGGAACAAAGCCACAACTTGAACACCTGCCCTGTGGCTCCACAGCCAGACTCTTAACCATTACTCGTTATTCTATGCTATAATGTCCCCACTGTATACAAGCTAACATTTTTGTGAGATGTGGTTTTATCAAATAATGTCTGGATCATTAGCCAAGTACTTAGAATGTGTGGTGTACTATGCGAAGCACTTACGTGCATTATTTCACTTTGTCTTCATAACCATCTTACAAGCCAGGACTGCTATTATCCCTGCTTATAAATAAGTTAAGTGAACCTGACAAAGGCCAGATCGACTAGGTCTAGACCTCAGAACCAGGCTTCAAACCAAGCAATCTGAATCCACTGCCAACTTGCACAATGCGATGCAAATGCAGAAAATCTATATATTCATAAATAATTAGGGCTTCAATTAAGAGGAGGTAGAATAGAAAGATGCCTAAGTCCTTCCAAAGACAACCATTTAGTTAGAAGGCTTATGGAAAGAGAAGGAAACAAAACTCCTGCAACATTTGTCTCCATCACACCTAAGGGATTTAGAAGTGGATCTGTAAGCATCTAGTATACTCCAGGTATGGCCACAGGCCTGTTTTAAATTATCTGCAAGGCCAAGGAGAATGAGCTGCTGACACACCACATTACTCATTGGGTTATCAATGCTATGTCTTTGGTGGGATGGGAGATCTCACTGAAGTTTGCTTATTCATGCATCAATTATTTATTAAGCTTCTACAATGTGACAAGCATTCTTCAATTGGTTATACAACAACAACAAACAAAAAAACAGATAAAAATTATTGTGTTCTTTTGGGTACCCAAAAGAAACAGTAAATCAAATAAATATACAACAAGTTAGCCTGTGATAAACGGTACAGAGAAAAAGAAAGTGGGGGTGGGGGAGGAATATGTGGATGAGGGTTGCAATTTTTAAAAAATATAGTTTTTATTGATTTCAGAGAGGAAGGGAGAGGTCGAGAGAGATACAAACATCAATGATGAGAGAGACTCATTGATTGGCTGCCCCCTGAATGCCCCCTATTGGGAATCGAACCCGAAACTCAGGCTTGTGCTCTGACTGGGAATCAAACCTGGGACCTCTGGGCCCATAGGACGACACTCAATCCATTGAGCCACCATAGCCAGGCGAGGGTTGCAATTTTAATTAGGCTGTCAGGGGAAATCTTATGGAAAAGGTGCAAATTATTTTTGCACATAAATTGTGCAGACTCCGATAGTAATATTTTCCTCTTGGATTAAAGCGGTTATATGAATAATTGCCAAGCTGCGTTTTCCTGGTACTGTTATAACTATTTTTAGGCAAAGTAGATAGGTAACCCAGGTGGGGGCCCAGGTTATTGAAAGGGCCAGGTAAATTCATTTGGAGAAACTGGATAATCGACTCTGGTCTTTCCTGGATTACAGCAGTGTCTGATTCACGCATGGTGAGCTAAGCCTTTCCTTTAAAAATCCTCAGTAACACAAGATAAGAGATATAGTAGAAAAGAGAGGGTTAGTTTTACAGGAACTGAAAATAACTGGCAAAGAGGACCCCAGCAAGTCATGGCTAGTCCTCCAAAATCCGGGGCACAATTTACTTGGTTGGTCCATTGTCTCCAGCTACTTAGAGAATAGGAGGGAAAGAGTAGCTAAGGGCCTTCTTTTTCCAAGTCTGGTCACATCCAAGTGCAGAGATCTGAAAGCCAGCTCTGAACCTACACAGCTGTGTGACCTTGGAAAAACTGCTTAAGCCCCTTGGGCCTCAGTTTCTCCTTCTGCGCCACAAAGGGCATCATCTCTAGAAGACAGCTGTGACCTCCTGTGACCCCAGCACCAGGTGTGCCAAGGCTTATCTTCCTCATCACATTCAGCGGTTGCCTGCTGCGCCCATTTTAAATGAACATTGTATTCTTCTAAGTACATCTGCCCATTAGTGTTCCATGCTGATGGAGCAGTTTGTAAAGTTAGTTACTTTATCAGCTCATCGAAGCTCATTTGTGAGAGAATGCCAGAAAAAAAATCACTGGCATCTTGGGTAACTGTGAGTGAAATAATGATGAGCTATCGTAAAAGTAGGGGTAGGGGACAGAATGTCCTTCCATTTCATTCCGTCCCTGATAGCACCTTGGCCGGACCCAGCACCAAAAACCAAAGGCCCTGCCCTCTCTCGCCCTCCCAGCCCACCACACATACGCTCACTGACACAGGACACCAGACAGATTGGAGATCAGGAGGTCCCTTCAGTTCAGATCCTACACCAGGAACCTAATGGGAGCCTATTCTAGTGAGACCTATGGCTTTGACCTGGGCCTCCCTCTTTTTCCCCAATAGTAATTCTTCCTTCCCTACTCAGTGGCCAATTAGAAGTGCCCACATGTGTCTAGCTAGACTCTGTTAACTAATTTTAAGTTTATATCAGAGAGGGATCAGCAATAACCCATTACCTTCCCACCGTCCCCTCGGTGCTGCTGTTTCATTTCACACATGCCTGCCAGTCCAGATACTGCCTCTTACCCTCATGCCCTCCTTCTACATGAAATCTCTCACATTCCCCACTGCACACTGCACACCAGTGTGTGCACACATCCCAATATTTCACATGCATACCTGTGGGCTCTTCCCTATAGCAATCCTTTATTTGAGCAATAAAGGCACACAACTCACAGGGACATAGATTTCTCAAGTTCCTGACTATGATGAATTTGCTAATTGCCACTCCTCAATCACAATCCTACATCCTTATAAAAGAACTTCCCAAGTGCTCTAATCTAACTCCCAAATTTTAACTGCTTTCCCTCACTTCCCCCACCATCTGCCCAATCAGAAAGAATTTCTACCAGCTACCTCCCCCCCCCGAATATTAAACCATTCATCACAACACACACACAACACACACACACACAAACAAAACAAAAATCCAACACAGGTTTAGCTAAAACAGAGCTTGTAGACTCAGCCTGGGTCCAGAGGAACACACTCATACAAGTGTGCACGCACGCAGACACGGACACCCCCAAGAAAAAAGATGAGTGAGTTGAATTCTGTTTTACGTATCTGTGTGTGTAATTTTGAGACTTGTTGTGGTGTATTTTTTGATCTATGTTTAACAAATTAACAAGGGCATTTTGACTAAAGCAGATTAACGCGAGTCCACACACACACATACACATCTACAGCCACAGTGAGCAGTTTACAAACGTACCTCGTCACCGCCCAGCGCAGCTCCTGCTCCGTCTGAAGGGTGACCTGGCAATAACCGCAGAGGCGCACACAGTCCACGGAAAGCAACCTCAGCCCTGGTCACTGGTCACTGTGCTGGTTAATGGGTTTCAGATGCAAATGACTGCACAGCTTTCATTCCCGGGATCAGATTTACTAGTTAATTAGTAATCGTGGTCCAGCCCTGGGAGAACATCCCTGAGGGCTTGGAGTGAGCTGTGGCCACCTGACTCCCTTCAAGCCCTCTGGGCACTGAATGCTATTCAGCTGGGAGGGCACTCCATGTGCCTCGTGAAAGAGCACAGACTGACTCAATGTGAAGACAGATGATAAAAGGCAAAACATAAATGTCACCAGTGTCCTAATGAGCCTCCCCTCCTCCCCATCCCCCCCTCCCCGTCTCTCAGGGACCCCTAAGCTCCCAGAAACCCAGAGACACTTAGTCATGCAATCAGCTGATTTGTGTTTAAAGGGAATACTTTTGAAAATGTTTCAAAATAGTGTCTTTTTTCCTTGCCTCTGTGGAGGTGTCTTTCGGCTTTGCTCTGCTGGAACAGGGGGTCCCTCGGGGGTGAGGACGACGGAGCCCACCACACTAGGGCGTTTGCATGCACGACTCCGGAGACCAGGTTCAGAGACACAGATCTAAGTTTATTGAGGAAGTACAGCCTATATAAAGGGGTAAGCAGCCAAAACAATAGGGACACGCTTGCTGTGTTATACAATGGGCGTGAGGGTCGGGGCTAAGAGTAGGTGGCTCTTGGAGATTTGTCAGGCAGGCGGGCGTTGCCACTTTCTGGTGTGCCAAGGAAGCATGTTTGCATCGGCCACAGCACTGAGATAAATCTCTTGAGCTCTGCCCACACTCTGCATGGAGGACCTTTGGCAGCCTGGTGGAGGCTGGGGGAGAGGCCCACTCCGCAGCAAAGCCCACGTGGGCCGTACATTCAGTATTACCTCAAAGGCTCAGCAAGTCTAGCTCCTCATTTCACAGATGAGGAAGCCAGGACCCAAGAATTTCGTGAGGTTTGCATGAGTGTAGAGACTAAAAGGTCCAATCTCAAGTGAGGCGGAGCTGAATTCAAAGGCCAGTCCTGCTTACCAGCTGGGGCAGCAGAGCCAAAGAAGCAGCAGTTTCCTCAAGTTCATGACCATAAAAATGGTTACCTATCCAGTTACATCGTAAAGATTAAACAAAATAATGCAAGTGAAAGACTTGGTTTTACATAATAACTACTCAGTAAGTGTCAGTGATAATAATAGTTATTGTTAGGCATCTGCCACAGCTGTGAATGGACTCCCACCCCAAGGCACCTCAACTATGACACTATTTCCTTTTCTGCTAAGTCAGGATTCCTCAGGCGGTAGGTACTCATCAATGTCTCAAAAAGAAAACCTCTCTAGCACCTTCGTTGTGCACTGCTCGGTACTACCCACACCTGTGATGCTGCCTGGCTGAAGCAGGTTAAAAGTTTAGCCCCTGGCTTTAAAAGAGAGATGATTCAGGCCGGACCAGCGAACTAGGTATGCGGTGCCTAAAGTGAGTGGTTTGCTGCCCTGGTGACCCGGCCTTCCCTGGGCAGGAGGATGATCCCAGCAAATATGAGAATCAGTAATGTGATGACAAAGCCTCCCGTCCCCATTCCTTTCTCAGATCTCATGATCCCATAGCTGGGTCATGCATCTGCTGCTTCTCCACTTCCACCCCCTGGGAACACAACAATAGCCTCAGTCAATTCAACATATAGTTATTATATGTGTACTATACACAAGGTGCTATCCGAATAGCAATAATAATAACATTTCTGAAATGCTTACTAGGGCCTGTGTATTATGTTAAGTGATTCACACACAAGGTTCCATTTCCTCCTCATAACCACACTATGAGGTACACTGAGAGAAATTTTCCCAAGGTTATCCTATATAATAAAAGGCTAATATGCAAATTGACTGAACAGCAGAACAATCAGTCACTATGACGCGCACTGACCACCAGGGAGCAAATGCTCAATGCAGGAACTGCCCCCTGGTGGTCAGTTCACTCCCACAGGGGGAGCGCCACTCAGCCAGAAGCTGGGCTCAAGGTTGGCGAGTGCAGCAGCAGTGGTGGGAGCCTCTCCCACCTCCCAGCAGTGCTAAGGATGTCCAACTGCTGGCTTAGGCCCGCTCCCCGTAGGGAGCCATCAATCGGACATTCTCTGAAGGCTCCCGGACTACAAGAGGGCGCTGACTGGGCTGAGGGACCCCCTCCACCACCACCCCCGGAGTGCACGAATCTCGTGCACTGGGCCTCTACTGTAATTAATAAGAGGTGAAACCAGAATGCAAACCCAGGCAGTCTGCTCAAGCATGAACTTGAACACAAAAACACAAATGTGAGTGATACCTCTGATATAGGAATTTTTAGGAGTGAAAAAGGCAAGCTTAGGGAATTTTTTAAATTAGGGGGGTCCATGAAAAAAACACAGGATTGCAAAAGGTTACATTTCCATAAGACAAGGAGCAGGGAGCCAGCAGAAGTTACATTTCCATAAAACAAGAAAGTTGGAAAAGGCAGCAATTACATTTCCATAAGACAAGGGAACTGGGAGTAGCCAAAGGTCTATATTTACAAAATAAAGAAGGAGGGCCTCACATGTCCCATGTGACATTTGACCTTTGAGCTCAGAAGTTGCTATAGTGACCAAATCAAAGGGGAATGGTGGCCAATCAGAGGGGATATCGAGGCACAAAAACTGCAGTCTTTATAAACCGGGAGAAAGGAACTTGGTGGGACTCTTTCCCCCTCCCCACATGGGAGTCTATGCTGTGAGATTCTTTCCCCTTCCCCACGTGGGAGTCTGTACTTATTCTTCAATAAATTTCCACCTTTGCTATACCATCTTCCATCCGTGGATTCATTCTTTGATTCTGATGGACAAAGAATCCAGGGAAGCCATCCTTCCCAGGGGAACACCACATGTTCCAGTCCAAAAATCCCATATCACTTTGACATCCTCACCCCAAGGGAATGTAAGAAGTCACAGGACTGTGATACAACAGAAAGACAGCACTGACAAATGCTATTGGAAAAATAACACACACAATGGGGAGGGACAGAAAAGAAAGCCTAGATAGATGGGAATGAAAAAGGAAGGCGGACAGGAAAGACAATGTGGGCCAAGGGATCAGCATAAATAAAGCACAGAGGCAAGGAAGATCAATTTGTGCTGATGTTTCTCCTTTTCTGAACTACTGGGGTGATAGTATATCCCAGAACACATTGTTCTATTTTATAGGTGGGCATACCCCAAAGTGCTCAAAGGGATGCTAGCTGCTCCTCAAGTCCCTGCCAGCTGAGTTCTCCCAACTCTTCCCAAAGCTGGACCCCTTGAGAAGCCTATTCTGACCAGTGAGTGGGCCGAGAAGGGACAGTGTGTGTTCTCATCCTCCTGGCACTGAATAAAATCCGTTTAGGAAATAAGATACTCATCCGTCTGGACTTCACTAGCAATTGGCTGTGGGTGGGTTCGATGACCCTAAAAGTCTATTCATCTGAAACAGTTGACTATGACATTGAAATCAAGATAAATCATTTTTTTTTTTGCATAGTGTTTCGCTGTTAAATTTTCAGATGGTGATTTAGTAGTTCCCCGAGTTTGAAATGAAACTCGCCTGAACTTTGCTATCCAAGTCTCTACTTGCTACAGGCCTTGGGCAGTCATTTAGATTTTCTGTAGCTCAGCCGCTTTCTCTGTGTATTAGATGTGATCATATGCACATCATAGTCAGTTTTCCAGTCCTGTCCCAACTTGTCTTTTCTCAAAATAAAGTCAAACAAAATCCCTTTGTAATACTTTAAGCAAAAAAAAAAAAAAGAATTGTTTCTCCAGTTCATCAACTCCCAGAAACAGCCGCACTAGGTTGGGCTGGAGGAGGGGGTCTCTTCCATCCATGGACAACAGATAGACACGCAGAGAGCATCAGAGCTTCCTACACTGAGCTGATTCCACAGGCCAAGGGAGGAAAGCCAGGCCTCGCCCATCACTTTGTTCTTTGTGGCTCTTCAGCGCTCTCTCTCTCTCCCTCTCCACACACACGACATCACTCTCACCACACACATCATCGATACCGCTTCCTGTCACAAATCACCTCTAACAGTTTCCATAAAGCCTACAAACTTTAAATTGTACCTCTTTCCTTTTATTGCAGCCACGTTGGTTTTTCTTCCAAATATAAGCCCTTCACATCAGAGGCTTCCTGGAAAGGGAGAAATGGAGCTGCTTGGGGCAGGAGTAATCTTTCTGCCCAGAAATGTCCAGAGGAAGGTAGGCATAGAAGCTACTTACACTGATCATTGCAACATTTCCTTCTCTTGTGAAATATCTACCTGGTATGATTCAGCAGTTTTACACTGCCTTCTATCCTTCCCTACCTGTAACCTCCATAGACAGAAACACATGGGCACACATGTGAGTCCAAGGAGAGAGTTATTAGCAATAATACATTACCTGGTATCACATGTTGGTAATAAAACTCAACATTTGTAGAACACCTTGCAGTTTTTAGAGCATTTTATTCTACATCAGCTCTTTAATCGCAACCCTATGTGACAGAGCAGGTATTTTTAATCCCCATGTATAAACAAGGAAACAGAAACTAAGAACAATGACTTGCTAAAGGTCATTCAAATAACAGCAGAGTCAAACTTATACTAATTTAATTCTAATCTAGTAATCTAATGTGCATGAAGCCTGAAGTCAGTAAATCTAGAAATTGCTTTATCAGCCTAATATTTGTTCATTTATTTTAAAAATTCAAAGTTCACTCTCCACTATGTCTCCCCAAGTAGAAACCCTCTGATCCTGTCAGTTATCAAATTCTACCATCCTCACCTCACAGATGGCTACTTCCCTTTAAGCCCAACTCGTGTACTAGAGATTCCCATCATTTCCTCCATGGCTCCCCTCCCCCACACCCAGAGAACACCTGCCCACTCCCGTAAGGGAGCCCAGCATAACCCTAACCCACTGGGCACAGGAGACTGAACGAGTACTGGACAGTTGACCCAACCTGGATTCTCCCTCCCAAAAATTAGGATTTGGGACCAAGAGTCTGAATCATGCCACATTGGGCACCAAGTCTGTGGGATCACATCATAGTATTGAGAGGCAGAAATCAAAGAATTTTACTAAAAATGCTTGTTTTCCCAGCAGAGAATGGAACAGACATGTAGAAATTAGCAGAAACAAGAGACCATTCAAACCCAAAGAAGGAAAATCAGAGAGCCTATTTGCCAGTATTTTTTTTATTTCTGGAAGGCCAGTGTACAACTGAATTTCATGTAATTCTTGAAATTCCTGCTTCTTGACCGAAATACTACCTCTGCTATTACTATCACCATCACTTCTACTACTAACCATCACCACCACCACCACCATCATCGTCTTCGTCATTATCCTTTCTATCACCCAATTTCTGTGAGTTTCTCTGCCTAGTAACCATGCTAGCCCTGCTCTGATAGGCTCTCATTGTCTCCCTTTGTCCAGTGGAAATACCTTCACCAAAAATCTCTAACCACTCCAGCAGAACCTACAAGCAACACATATCCTCCTGTGATCTTCGTTTTGCTGTCTTTTACAGTCACTTGCAATTGTAGGACCTTCAAATCCCCACAAAGTCTCTGAATTGTTTGGCATCCCCTTAGAATTGTGTGTCTTAGGTCAGGACACATTAACCTAGGGCAGTGATAGCGAACCTATGACACGCGTGTCAGAGGTGACACGTGAACTCATTTTTTTGGTTGATTTTTCTTTGTTAAATGGCATTTAAATATATAAAATAAATATCAAAAATATAAGTCTTTGTTTTACTATGGTTGCAAATATCAAAAAATTTCTATATGTGACACGGCACCAGAGTTAAGTTAGGGTTTTTCAAAATGCTGACACGCTGAGCTCAAAAGGTTCGCCATCACTGACCTAGGGCTATATGGTGACTCACTGAGAGGTACATAATACATCTTCTGTGAGTTCAATTTAAACTAGAGTTCATTGGAGAAGAGCAAGTAATTTGAATCAATATTTGGAATTATGAGAAATGTAGCAATATAATGTAATAGCATGCAAATTTGCATGAGTTTTTTTTCAATATAAAAACCTAAGTTTTACAGAAATTTCCCTATGTGATGAGCCCCTGGTAAGTATGTTTCTCCTGATCTCCCACCTCAGGGGGAAAATATGAAAGAAACATCATAGGAAATGTCTTCAAGGCACTGACAATGTCTTACAGCAGTGGTTCTCAACCTTCTGGCCCTTTAAATACAGTTCCTCATGTTGTGACCCAACCATAAAATTATTTTCGTTGCTACTTCATAACTGTAATGTTGCTACTGTTATGAATTGTAATGTAAATATCTGATATGCAGGATGGTCTTAGGTGATCCCTGTGAAAGGGTCGTTCGACAGCCAAAGGGGTCACGACCCACAGGTTGAGAACCGCTGTCTTACAGCCACACATAGACTCTATCATGGTAGCTCTCTTCTGTGGGCTCAGCCTCTCTCCCCAACCTACTCTCTGTCTATTCTGCTTTCTGTGAATCACCATGTCCACACTATTTCCCCTGTCTCTGCTAGATAGAGAACTTCAAAGTGCCAATCCTGCACAATGTTCTCTTGCTTTTTTATGTTAGAGAGAAACAGAACAGGACTGGTTGGTTATTGTTCAATGTCTTCCAGCTCTATCAGCTTTTACTTAAAACCTCCTCTTCTTTAATTCATGTTAATAGACAAAATGAAGTTTAAGAAGAGGTCCAGAGCTCCCTGTAAAGGAATCTCTACCTACAGGTCCTTGCTGAGGAAAGTAATCCGATGGATGTCCCTAGTCCCAAGATTCTATGTTGGTTCTAAAGCTGACTATACCGGGGATGGGCACCTAATGCAAAGACAGCCAATCCTTAAATTGGCCTGCGTCTTACGAAGCAGCTTGCTCTGTGACCACTAGATGACTCGATTCCATTTCTGAATGTAAGTCACATGAGATCAATCAGTCATTGATGAATTAGCAGGATCAATTAGTAGCAACAGCAAAATCTAAGGATGTAGAGACAGAAAGAAGAGCTGTGTGATATAATCTTTAACCTCATCTCCCCATATGAGTACCACTAAGCCTACCTCCTTTTGACTATTATGAGTGGACAAAATATGTTTTAAAACACAGGAAGCAGAGACAACCTTCCTTTTGTTTTCATTCCTGCACTTTCTGTTTCCTGCTTCTTCGTGATAAGCAAGCCTAGACAGAGAGCAGGCTGACCTTCTCCCCATCCCACTTCCTGGCGTCATGCTTAGAAGGGAGAATGGATTCAGGCCCTTCTTACCAGCAAGTTATCAGTTAGCAACTGCATTCAGCTTCCAGTATTAGTGGCCCAAGCACTGTGACTTCAAGACATAAAAAAGATTACCTTTCAACCATAATGAGCAGCCTGGAACACAGAGTTGCTGGTGTGGTTTCAAGTACCCAAAAGATGTCAGGGCGAGAGCTTTGAAATTCTCTTGATTTTCCCTCATGAGTTTGGGCACAGAAAGAAGAAAAGGCAACAGGGGCTTTCTGAGAAATCCACCCAATAACTTCTTGAGTCTCATTGGCCATGCTGATCTGAAAGAAAGATAAGAAATGAGTTTAGTATTAGCTTAGAATACTGATTTACCGAACAATGCAGTTCTGTTAGTAATGAAAAGGAGAGAATGATATTGGGTAGGCAATTAGCAACACCTCCCATGAACAGAATGGCAAGTCGGATGTGTAGACTCTGCCTAATCCACTGAATGTTCCAACCCAACTTATTTGGGTGCTGCTTTAGCTTTTAATAAAATAATACCCTACACCCCAGTTCACTGCTGCTCTTTTCAGGTAACAGGAGTGATTGACAGAGCTGGATTGGGGAACTCCTGGGACTCTTTTCTCCACATCCTCACCAACACTTGTTTTCGCTTGTCTTTTTTATAACAGCCACTCTATCATGTGTGAGGTGGTACCACTGGACAGTTTCCCCCTGCCCCCCACCTTGAGGTCTATAACACATCTTTGCACTCTTTAGTTCCTCTAATACCCTTTTGTTTACCAGTGCTCATCACAACATCTGATATATTATGTTCTTGATAAATGTCATCTAATATATTCATTGGATATATTTAAGCAAGTCATTGGAAACACTTAAGCAAGGCATCCTAAAGGAACGAGGTTTGATATTACTAGTAACAGTGCTTTTGTGTCAAGCTAACCAATAGCAACTTTTAAAAACCAGTCCGAAGAATTCATTTCCAAAATTCAAAAAATAAATGGCAGCAAAAGTCCAAACACATATATTTTATGCAATTTTTAACATCCATTTATTTGCAAAATTCAAATGACTGCAACTTTTTATCACATCTGATGAGGTGTTTGTTCCTGCCACTGCTCTTAGCACTGCATTAATTGAGCTGTTCTTAGCTTCCTGAGAGGACCAGTTTTCAAAAAAACAGCCAGATGGTAAATACCATCCACACAGGTTTTTTATATAATTGCGAACACCGTGTGTACATAAATTAAATGGAGGGGGATACCTATGAGGGTTTTTGCTACTTCTCTCTAAAAGAACTATTGAGTGTTGAAAGATTATGGTGAGATTTGCTATTCACAATAAATCACTTAGATCAATGATTTTATTGATTCTTTACATAAAAGGTTATAATCTTTACATAAGTGATTTTAACTTTGTGTTTACATATCTTTGCTTGTGCAACAGAGCCAGTGTTTTACATCTGGGTTCTTTAGGAAAGCAAACACTTTCCTAAACTCCGTTGGTACAATACTGCCACCTGGCGTGGTAAGAGAAAGAGAAAACATGCTTCAGTTGAAAGTACAGAACTCTGTCTCATTATTTAGCATTCTAAAAAAAATGAATGATCAAAATGAGGGGGCTACAAATGTGATGAGTTAAATACAATTTCAATGCTATCTGATCATGTACAATGAAGGGCTTATGAATATCTGTATATAAATATCTCATAATAAAACAGGAGCTTAATAAAACATTTTAGTAATTACTGATTTAAGTTACATTACTTATGTTTTTTAAATATATTTTTATTTTTTATTTTTAGAGAGAGAGGAAGGGAGAGGGATAGAGAGAGAAACAGCCAATCGCTGCCTCCTGTACGCCCCCTACTGGGGATCGAGCCCACAACCCAGGCATGTGCCCTGACCAGAATCAAACCATAACCTCCTGGTTCACGGGTTGACACTTAACCGCTGAGCCACACCACAGTCACATTACTTACAAATAAAAGTAAGGAGCTTTAATTAACAGCAAACATAATAAACAGAAACAGACTGGTAAATACAGAGAACAGCCTGATGGTTGCCAGAGGGAAGGGGGGTTGGAGGACTGGGTGAAAAGGGTGAAGGGATTGGTATTGAGAAGTACAGATTGGTACTTACAAAATAGTCATGGAGATGTTAAGTACAGCACAGGAATATAGTCAATAATATGATAACTGTGTGTGGTGCCAGTAGGGTACTGGAAATATCAGGAGAAACACTTTGTAAAGTATGACTGTCTAACCACTATCCTGTACACTTGAAACTAATAAAAATCATATTGAATGTAAACTGTAATTTAAAATTTTTTTTAAATTTAATTTTTTAAAATATGTTTTTATTAATTTCAGAGAGAAAGGAAGAGGGAGAGATAGAAACATCAATGATGAGAGAGAATCACTGATTGGCTGCCTTCTGCACACCCCGCACTGGGGATCGAGCCCGCAACCCGGGCATGTGCCCTTGACTGGAATTGAACCTGGGACCCCTTAGTCCGCAGGTCGATGCACTATCCACTGAGCCAAACTGGCTAGGGCTTAAATTTAATTTTTTAAAAAGTAAACATAAAAATAAAGTATCTACAGAAACAAATGAGGCAACTCAGATAACTCTCAGATTAAAGGAATATGCAGAAAAAGGAACAGGAATAATAATTAACATTTATTATTTTTTCATCCATAAACATAATGTATTTACTTTGCTTCTTCAATATCTATTAAAAAACTATAAAAAAAAACTATAATTTTTCAAAGATTTCTTAAATATGCCCTAACCGGTTTGGCTCAGTGGATAAAGTATTGGCCTGCGGACTCAAAGGTCCCAGGTTCGATTTTGGTCTAAGGGAACGTATGTTGGTTGCAGGCACATCCCCAGTAGGGAGTGTGCAGGAGGCAGCTGATCGATGTTTCACTCTCATCGATGTTTCTAACTCTCTATCCCTCTCCCTTCCTCTCTGTAAAAAAATCAATAAAATATTTTTTTTAAAAGAATTTCTTAAATATTTTCTGTTAGATTTACTCTTCAATATCATATATTGTTTTATTATAGACTAGAGGCCCGGTGCATGAATTCATGCAGCAGTGGGGTCCCTCAGCCTGACCTGCGGGATCGGGCCAAAACTGGCTCTCTGACATCCCCTGAGGGGTCCTGGATTTCGAGAGGGCACAGGCCAGGGCAAGAGACCTCACAGGTGCATGATCAGAGCTGGGGAGAGATAGGGGAGGGTGGCCAGCCAGGGAGGGACTGTGGGAGGGCACCAGGGCATGTCCGGCCCATCTCACTCAGTCCCGTTTGGCCAGACCCCAAAGCATCTGTCCGCTGCTGGTCAGTGCACATCATAATGACTGGTCAATCGTTCAACTGTCTGCCCCCTGGTGGTCAGTGCACATCATAGCAAGAGGTTGAATGGCCTTAGCATATCATTAGCATATTATGCTTTGATTGGTTGAACAGACAACCGGACGACCAGACCCTTAGCATATTAGGCTTTTATTATATAGGATTATAAATTTTGGGTTTTTCTTAATAAAATTGCATATATTTAGCATGTACAACATAATGTTTTGATATACATAGTAAAATGATTACTACAGTCAAGCTGATTAACATATCCATTTCCTCAGTGAGGTGTGTGTGTGTGGGGGGGGGGGATGGTAAAAGTCCCTGAGATCTATTCTCTTAGCAAATTTCCAGTATTTGATACAGTATTAACTATAGCCATTATATTGCACATTAGATCTCTAGAACTTGTTCATCCCACATAATTACAACTTTTTACCCTTTGACCAACATCACCCCATCTCCCTCACCTCCCCAGAAGTAAGAAAGCGCCACCTCTTAGAGGAAACAGACAACAGACCATTTAGCTTTTCCCTTTATCTAGTGAATGTAGCATAAAAGATAAAAAATAAAAGAACTGAAAAAGTTAAGATACCTGTAAGAAAGAAAAAGTAAAAAAGAAGCACAGGATCAGGGAGGAATGTTATAAAACAACATTCAGTCTCTAAACGATCAGTTATTCAGTCTTACTGAGTAACTAGTCAGATTTTTCCCCAGAGCTTGCAGAAGTGAACATGAAATCAGTCCATATTCCTTTAGAAATTGAGGAGAATTAGAGATGCTGGAGAGACAGATCCCGCCAAATATTTGGAAATGTTACCTAGGGAAGAAAGCTAGACTTCAGAAATTGCAGCCAAGTATGTTAGAATATAATCCTTAGGAATGTTAAAATATCCTAGATGTAATCTTTGAGTGTTGTAGGCTACCAATGCTTCATTAGTGAAAATTTCATTCATTTAAAAAATATTTATTGAGTAGCTTCTCTGTACTTTCATGAAGTTTACATGTTTTAGGGGCATGGGTTTAGGCAATAAATAATTAAATATATGCCAAAATATTCAGCAGGTGAAATATGACAGGAAGCACTCAAGATCTGGGTGAGGAATACCATTTATAGGATGTTCAGGGAAGGTCTTTCTTCTAAGGTGACTTTTGAGAAGACATTTGGAGAAGAAAATGAGACACTGGAGTATGTAGAGGAAAAACATTCAGTGAAAATGAATGGTCCTGAGGTGGGACGGTGTTTGATGAGTTCGCAGAGCATGAAAGAGGCCCATTTGAAGTGAAGGATGAAGCAAGGACCTCAGATGACATCTGAGAAGAGACAGAGGCCCTGATTATGTACGTGGGACCCATGGGTCATTGTAGGGATTTAGCTTTTATGATGAGAAAGATGGGAGGCTCTGAAAGGTTTGAACACAGCAATGGCATGGTCTTAGTTATATTTTCATAGGATCACTATTGTTTCTTTGGGGTCAGGGAGTGGGCTGGGAAGCAGAGTGAGTAATAATGCAAGCCAGATTTCCTCTCTACTCTCTCCCTTCATGGCAAGGTGCTGGTCTTGTTCATGGTAATACTCCTCTTGCCAAGCACAGTGCCTGGAATAATAATGACAGCTCAATGAAATCTCTGACAATGGCAGTCATACCAGGTATACACCGGTGCCTGGGAGGAACTGTGCACTTGTCCACATTAAAAACAAAGTCTATGATTAAAGTCATGCCTCAGAGGTGACAGAAGACATGCAAATGGAAAGAGGCACCACATCCAACCATAGTTCATTGAGATATATGCTTTGCCTGCTGCCAGTTTCCTTGAAACTCATAAGCAAATTTTACTCTTCTCACCCATGCAGGTCTAGATGGGCATGCAAAACTGGGCTTGGGTAACTGAGAATGTCTTGTTTGCATCCGTGATGCTGTGCCGTGGCTCCCTGGGAAGGCTGTTGCACAGAAACACCAGGGTTTCTTAAAAGCTTCTGCATCACTGAAGAGATACAAGCATCATTCTTCTACTCATATAATGAGCTTTTGTGTGTATCCAAGAGATATTCTGTAGCAGCAATTTCTCTCCCAGTTTCCTGCCAGAACTTTCTATGCATTCACTTTGGCATGGATCTAGAGCAAGAGCTAAATGCCTGGTTCAGTATATAGACTTACTTTCCTCTACTGGGTGGTATGTGAGTCTTAGGTTAGCCAACAAAGAAGAGA
This sequence comes from Myotis lucifugus, assembly GCF_000147115.1. NCBI lineage: Eukaryota > Metazoa > Chordata > Mammalia > Chiroptera > Vespertilionidae > Myotis > Myotis lucifugus. The sequence goes on along the minus strand of NW_005871189.1, from coordinate 1,276,854 downwards.
CATCATGTTGACTCTGACTCCCATCATAACTGTGTCCTATGAAGTCAAGACCGTGTTTCTGGTCCTTTCAGTCCTGGAGTTTGCAGTGGGGATTCTGGTCAATGTCTTCATTTTCTGGGTGTATTTTCGGGATATGGTGAGGAGGCAGCCCCTGAGCACCTGTGATCTTGTCCTGCTGAGTCTCAGCCTCAACCGGCTTTTCCTGCATGGACTGCTGTTTCTGGATGCCATTCAGCTTACTCACTCCCAGCGGATGAACGACCTGCTGAGCTTCAGGTACCAAACCATCGTCATGCTCTGGATGATCACAAACCAAGCCGGCCTCTGGCTCGCCACCTGCCTCAGCCTCCTCTACTGCTCTAAGATCGTCCGTTTCTCTCATGCCTTCCTGCTCTGCTTGGCCAGCTGGATCTCCAGGAAGATTTCTAGGATGCTCCTGTGTACTGTCCTTTTCACCAGTGTATGCACTATCATCTGTTCTTGGGACTTTTTTAGTAGATCTCACTTCACAGTCACAACTGTGCTATTCATGAGTAACAATTCAGAATTAAATTTGCAAATTGCAAACCTCAAGTTCTTTCATTCCTTCCTCTTCTGCAGCGTGGGGTCCATCCCACCTTTCTTGTGTTTTCTGGTGTCTTCTGGGGTGCTGATTGTCTCCCTGTGCCGCCACATGAGGACAATGAGGGCCAAGACCATGGACTCCTGTGACCCCAGCCTGGAGGCCCACATCAAAGCACTCAAATCCCTCATCTCCTTTCTCTGCCTCTTTGTGGTGTCATTATGCGCTGCCCTCCTCTCAGTGCCTTTACTGGTGCTGTGGCACAACAAGATCGGGGCCATGGTCTGTGTGGGGATAATGGCAGCCTGTCCCTCAGGGCACGCAGCCATCCTGATCTCAGGCAATGCCAAGCTGCGGAGAGCTGTGGACAGCATTCTACTGTGGGTTCAGAGCAGCCGAAGGGTAACGGCAGACCACAAGGCAGATCCCAGGACACCAGGTCTATGTTGAGAGTGGACATGAAATGGGTCCTTCACGAATGCACCTCCAGTTGTTCAGAAGCCTATTTCAACTTGTTCTGCAAACCATAACTGAGAAGTCTCTCCTCTCTACATCAATGAACTCACCCAAAGCAAAGAAGAATAAAATAATAAAGCTCTACATATGGCCTAGGCAAGTAGAATGACATTGGTTCCCTAGGTTTGTTTTGATAAAATGAATAAAATAGAAAGGTGAGGTACTCAGTGTAAGTGCTTTGTATACTATAGCTTATCAGTGCATGATATGAGCCAAACCATGAGAAATCAGGTCTTATGAAATAATATCTAAATCCCAAGATAGCATGGTTAGCTTTTCACATGACTGCTAACCCTATTTCTTAAAGCAGGTGCTAATATAGTGTTTGAAAATATTCACCACTATGGCAATTACAGAATCCTCCTCAAACACCACAGTTTTTATGGAAACATGAGAACAAGTATGTCACCACTTCACTTCAAGAGGTAGTTCATTAAAACTTCTACAGGAATCAAAGGATGGGGTCATTTTGTCTGAAAATACATTGACTCAGAAATGTACATTCAACCTGCTGCGGGGCAGACTTCTACTCAGTAGGCACCCGGGACACCAGCACTTTGTGTGTGCCTCTGACTCTGCTCCATTGGCCCTTGAAGAAAGTACTTTGGTTCCAAACATTGGTCAGTCTCCTGGGGAAGCTGCCAAAATAGCCTACCTAAAAGGTATGCTTCTAGCAATTCAGCATTCTCTATCTGCCTGAACAGGAACCCAGCACCAAGACGTTCCTCAAATCAGATCCTAAAAGGCTCAGAAGAGAAAAGATGTCGCAGACATAGATCTTGACAGACTTCAAAGACATAGCAGGACATCCACAGAGTCTCCTACTCCTTTTTTTTTTTAATTTTTTTATTGATTTCAGAGAGGAAGGGAGAGGGAGAGATAGATAGAAACATCAATGATGAGAGAGAATCATTGACCAGCTGCCTCCTGCACACCCCACACTGGGGATCGTGCCCACAACTTGGGCATATGACCTTAACCAGAATCGAACCTGGGACCCTTCAGTCCACAGGCCAATGCTCTATCCACTGAGCCAAACCAACTAGGGCGAGGCTTGTACTTCTGCTAACTGTAGGCGCTGCTATGGAATGCTTCCTTCTCTCAGGCACCTGATCTTGATAAATCCAATTTCTCCTCTGTTTTCCCAAATATACTTTTACATCACCAGCAACCTTAACTTTCCTTGGTGGACACCAAAGTTGTCCAAAGTTTCCCTTAAAGGCAGTAGTCCCCACTCTTGGCTGTACAGTAAAATCTCCTGGGAAGCTTTTTAAAAATCTCAATGCATGCACAAGTGACATACTAGGTCAATGAAATGGAATCTCCGGGCATCATTTGTAATGCTCCCCAGGTGATTCCAGGGTACAGCCAATGTTGAGAACCTCTGTTCTAGATGCCCTTTGTCATGACCTGGATGCTGTGGCCTTTTTAATTCCACTTCCCCTAGAATATTTGGAGGAATATGATCATAAAGGAAAAAATTAGAGGACATCCGTATAGAGTTTTTCCTCTTTTTGCATAAGTGCTCTCTGGACAGATCTCCATGATATTTTACTGATTTCTGTGGTTTTATGTTTAACATTATATTTTGATACAATTTCAAATTTTTAGAAAAGTTCAAAGAATTCTTCTAGACCTTTCACCCACATTTACCCAGTATTGACATTTTGCTCCATTTTTCTCTCTTCTTCCTCTCAACCCCATCCTGATACCTCCAGTTCCAACCCAATTATATGTGATTTGCTTCATTCTTTTTTACATATTTTAATTTCCTCCTCTAATATGAGAAGTATCTTCCGTTTATGCTCAATATATTTGCTTACAACCAGAATACATAAAAAAGTGGTTTCAGAATTGCTATCCTGTATAACACTGCAAAAAGCAAAAAGACTAAACTTCAACATTTGTTTACAGCAGTTTTTCCATTTTTAGGTAAAATTTACATATAGCAAAATACATAGATGTTAAATATATGACTTGGTGAGGTTTGATAATATATACACTCATTTAACCAACACCCCAAATAAGATATGCAAAAAATTTTTTAAATATTTTTATTGATTTTTTACAGAGAAGAAGGGAGAGGGATAGAGAGTTAGAAACATGGATGAGAAAGAAACATCGATCAGCTGCCTCCTGCACACCCTCCACCGGGGATGTGCCCGCAACCAAGGTACATGCCCTTGACCAGAATCAAACCTGGGACCCTTCAGTCCGCAGGCCAACGCTCTATCCACTGAGCCAAACCGGTTGCAGTGGTTCTCAACCTTCCTAATGCCACGACCCTTTAATACAGTTCCTCATGTTGTGGTGTCCCCCAACCATAAAATTTTTTTCGTTGCTACTTCATAACTGTAATTTTGCTACTGTTATGAATCATAATGTAAATATCTGATATGCAGGATGTATTTAAAGGGTCGCCACCCACAGGTTGAGAACCGCTGGAGGGCAAGATATGCAAAATTTCCATCAGCACAGAAAGTTCCAGGATTCCTCTTCCAGTCAATCACCACCCACTCACTAGGGGCAACCACTATACTGATTTCTTCCCATAGATTAGTGTTCTTATATAGAATCATACAGTGAATACTTTCATTTTTGCTACTTTCACCCAAGAAAATGTTTTTGAGATTCATCCTTAATAGTATGTGAGTCACACTTGTTTATCCACTCATTAATGGTGAACATCTGTATTGCTTACAGTTTGGGGCTATTATGAATAATTTTTTAATAAATTCTTGAACCCATCTTTTTGTGGCCATAGTTTCAATTTCTCTTAGATAAATACCCAGGAGTGGAATTTCTGTGTCATAAAGTTGATGTTCATTTAACTTTACAAATAACTGCTAAAGAGTTTTCCAAAGTGATTCTAGCATGTTATGCTCCCATTAACGTGCAAGGAAGTTGTTTACATTCTTATCAACATTCGGTATTGTCAGCATTTTGAAATTTTGGCCTTTCCAATTCTAGCGGAGGTGAATGCTATCTCATTGTGGTTTTAATTTGTATTTCCCTGAGAACCAATGATATGGAGCACCTTTCATGTACTTCTTGACCATTTGTATATCTTCTATTATAAAGTAGCTATTTGATGTTTGAACTTTTTTTATATTGAGTTGTCTTTTATGTATTTATTTGTAGAAGTTTATTGATTCATAGTGTGTGTGTGTGTGTGTGTGTGTGTGTGTGTGTGTGTACACACCCCGCGCGCGCGCTTATTCTGGATACATGTCTTTTATCTGACAGATTATATATTGTGAATAGTTTAACCCAGACTACGATTTGCCTTTTTATTTTCTTAATTGTGTCTTTTGATGAGCAGAAATTTTGAATTTTGATAAAACCCAATTTACCATATTTTTCCTTAGTGCATTTTGTGTCCTCTCTATGAAATATTTGCCTGCCTCTAAAATGCAAAAACAATCTACTAAGATTTCCTCTAGAATTTCAATGGTGTTCACTTTTATGTTACGTTTATAATTCATTTGTAATTAATTTTTCTATATAATGTCAAGTTGGGTTGAACTGTATTTTTCCATATGTCTATGCAGTTATTCCAGTACCATTTTTTGAAGATTTCTCTTCCTCATTGAATTGATTTGACACCTTTGTCAAAAATCATCTGACTGTATATTATGAATCTCTTTCTGGTCTCTATATTGTGTTCCATTGGTATAGCTGTCTCTCCTTTCACCAAAATCTCACTTTCTTGATTACTGTAGATTAATGTTAAATATTGAAACCAAATAGTGTGAGTTTTCCAAATTTATGTTTTCCAAAATTGTTTTGCCTTATCTGAATTCAAAAATTTGGGACCAATTTGTTTATTTTTTTAATGCCTGTTAAAATTCTAATCATGTTGAACTACTTGATATCATTTTAACATTTGTAGTATTTGTTTTGCTAGACCCTCTTTCATTCCCAATTTTGATAACTTTTGTTCTCTTTTTAATTCATCATTCTACCTAGAGATTTATCAATTTATTGATATTTCCAAACTTATTTTCTTCTGCTTACTTTCTATTATTTATTATGTCCTTTCTTCTACTTTCTCAGCTTTAATTTGTCCCCCTTATATAGCTTCTTAAGGCAGAAAATCAGATAATTAAATTTTTTCTGTCCTAATATAAACACTTTAAGCTTTAAATTTCCTGCTAAGCATTTTCCCATAGCCCACATATTTCAATATACTATATTCCCCTACCTTTATTGAGATATAATTGACATGACAACTGTAAGTTAAGGTGTGCAATGTGATGATTTGATACACATGTATATTGTGAAGTGTTTACCATAACAAGATTAGTTAACACATCCTTTGCCTTACATAATTACCATTTTGTTGGTGGTGGTTATTATGGTAAGAATATTAAAACTCTACTCTCATGGCAACCTTCAAATATACAATACAGTATTATTAATTATAGACATCATGCTGTATGTTAGATCCCTAAAATGTATTCACCTTATAACTGAGAGTTTGTACCCTTTGACCAACATCTCTCTATTTCCCTCACCTTTCAGACCCTGGCAACCACCATTCTACTCTCTGTTTCTATGAGTCCAGTGATTTTAGATTTCAAATATAAGTGATATCATACAGAATTTGTCTTTCTCTATCTGACTTATTTCACTTTGCACAATGCCCTCAGGGTCCATCCATGTTGTCTCAAATGGCTGGGTTTCCTTCCTTTTTTAAGTCTGAATAATATATAACACATTTTCTTAACTCATTTGTCTGTTGATAGACACTTCTGTTGTTTCCAATTCTTGGCTATTGTGAATAATACTGCATGAATATAGAGGAAGTATAGATAGCTCTTCAAAATAGTTATTTTATCTTATTTAGATATATACCAAGAAGTCAGGTTGCTGAATCATATGATAATTCTATTTTTAACTTTTTTAAATGTCCTCCATACTGTTTCCCATAGTATCTCTACCAATTTGCATTCCCACCAATAGTGCACAAAGGTTCCATATCTTCACCAGCATTTGATATCTCTTGTCTTTTTTATAATAGCCATTCTAACAAGGATGAGATAATATTTCATTGTGGTTTTGATTTGCATTTCCTTGATAGATAGTGATGCTGAGAACCTTTTCATGTACTTGTCAGCCATTTGTATGTCTTCTTTGGAAAAATGCCTATTCAAGTCCTCTGCCAATTTTTTAATCAGGTTGTTTGGTGTGTGTTTTTTATTGTTGTTTTATTTTGTTTTGTTTCTGTTATAAAGTTGTATGAGTTACTTACATATTTTGGATATAACCCCTTATCAGATATATAGTTTACAAATATTTTCTCCCAAACTCAAGAGTTGAGTGTTATTGCTAGTTGTTATAACAGAACGTTAAATAGGGAAGTTACATGATCAAAGCAGTGATTCTATAAAGATTTGTCTGGTGGTGTTTTCTAATACTGATTTGCAGGGGAGAAGGCAAAGGGTTGGAGCCATTTTCACTCCAGCTGCAATGAAAGATTTTGACTTGGATGGGGTAGTGAGAATGGCAAAGGTATAAAAGAGCTTTTGTAAAACATCAACTAGTGTCTTGAAATGGTAGTTGATAGAAAAGGAAGAATCAAGGATGTTTTTAGTGTGTGGGTGTGTTGTAATATAATACAATCATTAACAAAAATAAAGAAGTTAAGAAAGGAAGTTGGATTGAGTTTGAGTAAAATGATAAGTAAATGTGGTTTGGAACTTAATGTAACTGGGTTGAAATCATGTCACCTAGTTGGAAAACACCAACCAATTCTTGAAAATAAAGAATTAGAATTCAGATTAAAGGATAGAACTAAAATAAACTTGTGATAAATAACAGAGAATGCAGCCTGAAAGTGAGGGATGGAAAAAATATTCCATACAAATGGAAATAAACAAACAAAAAGGCTGGGGTAGCAATATTTATATCTGACAAAATAGACTTCCAAACAAAGGCCATAACAAGAGAGAAAAGAAGATCACTACATAATACTAAAGGAATGAATTCTACATAACCCTAGTAAACATATATGCACCCAATATAGGAGCACCTAAATATATATATATATATATATATATATATATATATATATATATAT
>NW_005871189.1:1245355-1269594 GCF_000147115.1 Myotis lucifugus | reverse complement strand
AAGTACAGTCATATTAGGGTACTTTAATATCCCACTGCTATCATTGGATAGGTCTTCCAGACAAAAATATCAATAAGGAAAGAGTGATCTTGAATAACACACTAGATCAGATGGATTTAATTGATATTTACAGAACATTTCATCCCAAAACATAAGAATATACATTCTTCTCAAGTGTACATGGAACATTCTCAAAGATAGACCACATGTTAGGACACAAAACAAGTCTATACAAATTCAAGAAGCTTGATATAATACCAAGCATCTTCTCAGATCATGATGACATGAAACTAAAAACCAATTATACTAAAAACATCCCCAAACATTCAAACACATGGAGGCTAAATAGAATGTTATTAAACAATGAATGGGTTACCAGTGAAATCAAGGAAGAAATAAAAATAACCCGGTAACAAATGAAAATGAACACACAACAACCCAAATCTATGGGGCAGAGCAAAAGCAGTCCTGAGAGGGAAGTTCATATCATTATAGGCTTACCTCAAGAAGAAATAAAAAAATCTCAAAGAAACAATCTAGCCCTACACCTAAAAGAACTAGGGGGGGGGGGGCGGGAAGCCCAGAGTAAGTAGAAGGAAAGAAATAATAAAGATCAGAGTGGAATAGAAGCGGAAATAGCATTCAATAAATCCAGTGCCCATTTATGATTAATGCTCTCAGCAAAGTGGGAATATGGGGATCATCCCTCAACATAACAAAGCCATATATAGCAAACCTACAGCCAACATCATACTTGGTGGGCAAAAACTAAAAGCATTTCCCTTAAGATCAGGAACAAGACAGGAATGTTCATTTTCACCACTCTTATTCAACACAGTACTAAAAGTCCTAACTACAGCAATCAGACAAGAAGAAAAAATAAAAGGCATTCAAATTGGAAAGGAGAAATAAAACTGCCATTATTTGCAGGTGGCATGATTTTATACATAGAAAACCCTAAAGACTCCACCAAAAAAACTGCTAGACTTAATAAATGAATTTGGCAAAGTAGCAGGACATAAAATTAATATCCAAAAATCAGTGGCATTTTTATGCACCAATAATAAACTATCAGAGAAACTTAAAAAAAAAATCCCATTTACTATTACAACAAAAATAAGGTACCTAGGAATAAACTTAACCAAAGAGGTAAAGACCTGTATTTGAAAAACTATGGGACATTGGAGGAAGAAATAGAGGAAGATACAAACATGTAGAAGCATATACTGTTTTTATGGATTGGAAGAATTGGTAGAATTAACATCATTAAAATGCCCATACTACCCAAAGAAATCTATAGATTTGATGTAATTTTTATTAAAATACCAATGGCATATTTCACAGATCTAGAACAAATATACCAAAAATTGATATGGAACCACAAAAGACCTTGAGTAGCCCCAGCACTCAAGAAAGTAGAACAAAGTTGGAGGGATCATAATACTGGATATCAAACTATATTACAAAACCATTGTAATCAAAACAGCATGGTGCTGGCACAAGAACAGGCATATAGATCAATGGAATAGAACAAAGGGCCCAGAAATCAACCCAAGACTTTATGGTCAATTAATATTTGACAAAGGAAGCAAGAGCATATAATGGAGTAAAAACAGTCTCTTCAATAAATGGTGTTGGCCAAACCGGTTTGGCTCAGTGAATAGAGCGTCGGCCTGCGGACTGAAAGGTCCCGGGTTCGATTCCGGTCAAGGGCATGTACCTTGGTTGCGGGCACAACCCTAGTGGGAGGTGTGCAGGAGGCGGCTGGTCGATGTTTCTCTCTCATCGACGTTTCTAACTCTCTATCCCTCTCCCTTCCTCTCTGTAAAAAACCAATAAAATATTTTTTTAAAAGAAAGAAAGAAAGAAAGGAAGGAAGGAAGGAAGGAAGGAAGGAAGGAAGGAAGGAAGGAAGGAAGGAAGGAAGGAAGGAAGGAAGGAAGAAAGAAAGAAAGAAAGAAAGAAAGAAAAAAAGAAAGAAAGAAAGAAAGGAACCCACTGTATGGGAGAACATATCTGCCAAGAATACATCTGATAAGGACTTAATTTCCATAATATATAAAAACTTATACAACTCAACACCAGAAAGACAAAAAATCCAATTTTAAAGTGGGCAAAGCCTTGGCTGGTTTTGCTCAGTGGTTAGAATGTTAGCCCATGAACCAAAGGGTCTCCAGTTCAATTCCCAGTCAAGGGCATGTACCTTGATCAGGTTTGATCCCCAGCCCTGGTCGGGGCATGTGCAGGAGGCAACCAATCAGTGTGTCTCTCTTCTCTCTCTCTCTCTCTCTCTCTCTCTCTCTCTCTCTCTCTCCCCTCCCTCCCTTTCACTCTCTCTAAAAATCAATGGGAAAATATCCTCTGGTGAGGCTTTAAGAAAAAAAATGGGCAAAGGAAGGACCTAAATAGATACTTCTCTAAAGAATACATACAGATGGGCAATAGACATATGAAAAAATGCTAAACATCACTAATCATCAGAGAGATGCTAATTAAAACTACAATGAGGTATCACCTCATACCTGCTAGAATGGCTGTCATCAATAAACCAACAAATAACAAGTGCTGGCAAGGAAGCAAAGAAAAGGAAACCCTGCTGGTGAGAATGCAAAATGGTGTAGCCACTATGGAAAACAGTATGGAGTTTCTTCAGAAAATTAAAAATGGAACTGCCTTTTGACCCAGTGATCCCACTTCTGGGAATATATCCTAGGAATCTTGAAACACCAATCAGAGAGAATACGTGCACCCCTAAGTTCCTACAAGCATTATTTACAATAGCCAAAATCTGGAAGTAGCGCAAGTGCTCATCAGTAGATGAGTGGATAAAAAAGCTGTGGTACATTTACACAATAGAATACTATGGAGCCATAAAAAAGAAGGAACTCTTACCCTTTGCAACAGCATGGATGGACCTGCAGATTATTATGCAGTCAGAGAAAGACAAATATTACATGATCTCACTTATACATGGAATCTAATGAACAAAGTAAACTAATGAATAAAATAGGTCCATAGGCATGGATGCATGGAACAGACTGACAGATCTCAGAGGAGTGGGAGGTGGGGGGAATGGAATGAGATTAACCAAATAACTTAAATGCATAGACCATGGACATAGACAATAGTGTGGTGAAGGCCTCGGTTGGGGTAGGGAGTGAGTGGAGGGGGGCAAAGGTAGGGTTAATGGGAGACATCTGTATTAGTGTCAACAATAAAAAATAAATTTAAAAAATAATAATAATACTGAATAGTCACCATCCTCATATGGCACATGGTTTAGAATGCGAGTGGCTGGGGCCTGAGAGGGGACTGAGCAAAGCTGTATGACAGTGAAAGGAGCAAATATGACACATGAGGACCTGCTCACTAATATCAGTGACTTCAGGTGGATTTCTTTACTTAAAATTTTCACTTAGACATAATTTCAGACTTGCAAAAATGTGGCAAGGGAAGCACAAATGATTTCCAGATACCCTCCACCCAGAATCCCTATTTGGTAAGATTTTGCTACATTTGCTTTCCACTATATTTCAAGAAGATTCAGACACAGAAAAAGGGTGAATCTGTGTTGAGGTATTTTGTTTTCCGACTTCTCCTAAAAATGTTCCCCTGTATCAGAACCCTTCTGGCAGGAACCTTCCTATCACAAAGGCTATAGACTTCCTTCCCCTCCTTGCCCCACCCTCTCCCTTTGCCAAGAGCACAGAAGGGGAAGAAGTGTGCACTTGGGGATGCTGCCAAGACAGAGAGACTGTGTGAAGAAGGAAGGAGTCGCCTGAGCAGAAGGAGTGTATTCTCAGGAGAAAGGGCTCTGTCCACCACACCACGCATAAGACCACCAGGAAGATCCCCACTGCAAACCAATCCAACCTTTCAGGGAGAGAGCAGGTAAGTCTATGTCCTCTCTGCAGATTGTTGGCTCTTCCCCAGTGCCAAGATCTTCAGGGACACCTGTCCTATATGTCAGTTCCTGACATAGTCTTTGAAAGACTGAGGCTTCTGACAGCTGAAGTCAGGATGGCCAAGACTACTAACTAAGGTGCTAGGGAGCAAGAATCATTTCAAGGCTAAGGGTTTTCAAAGTCCAGAAAAGGATTTAGTTCATTAGACAGAATTTAGGAGGCCACAAATGGGAACAGAGCTGAGGCCCAGAGCTGAGGGATGGATGGGTGAAGGAGAGGCAGTGTGTCAAGTTCAAAGGCTCCCAACCAGCACAAAATCCTATCCATCTTTGGGCCTGTGCTGGGTCTCCTCCTTGTACTTGTCAATGGCATGCCTGCCTTCAAACCCCCCTCCCAAGGGTGCTCTGAGAAAGGCATTGGCATATGTCCTAGTGGAGAGAAGTCTTGTCCCCAGACACTGATGGGGGTACTGTGCTCTAATCCCCACAGGCCTCCTCATCTCATCATCATGAACTGGTGGTGCATGATCATCTCTGGGCTTATTGTAGTGGTGCTTAAAGTTGCCGGAGTGACCTTATTTCTGCTTTATTGTGAGTACTTGAGCAACCTCTTACCCCAACTCCATGTTGTCTTGTTCTTGGATCTTTTCTCAGAATGCGTGGTTAAATGTGTAGATTAAGTGCCCAAGTCTTTCCACCTGAGAGCAACTGACAATACCCTTCTCACTTCCCAAAACACACAATGGGCCAGGTTCCTTGCTCTACCTTGGAGACATAGAATTGACTCAGAACCCCACACAAAGCTTTCATCCTAGAGCATTAGTTGGGTAATCTGAGCTGAAATACTCAGCAGTGCTTGCTATTGTTGCTAAAATCTGAAAATTCAGCTGCAGTTCATCCTGTTGTAGGAGCTGTAATATAAGATAATGGGGTTTTTCGAAGGGAGGCATTTCCTTCTGTGTACACAGAAATGAATTCATCTAAATGCTTAGAAAGAAAAGCCTCCTATCAAGGAATTTTACTGCAATTGCAGCAAGTAGAATCTTCTCCAGCCCCAGAAGCCAGTAGGGAAAATAAATGAGGAAGGAAATGTAGTTCAGGAGGCGGTGGTTGGGTAAGAAGTATCTTCCTTATGACCCAATCCAAAGGTACAAGTTGTATCACATCAAAGAGCACGAAGAAAATACAAATATAAATAAGTGAATGTATTCACAAAAAAACATATACGTACATGTCTTTGTGGACCAGAGTCAGACAGTTCTATATTTTCCATTAAAAGTCACAGTGACCTAGCAGCCCCTGTGGGGATGTTTGTTATATTCATCCCACAGTTGGGGCTGAACCAATAGCTGATTTTCTTTGCAGTCCCACAGATTTTTGGCAAATGTAATGACAGCTGCAGTCCCACAGGGAGCTATGGAACAGGTAACATGCATGACAATAATCTCTTCTCCATCACGTTCTAATATGCTGAATTCTCTTTAGAAACCTTTCTCAAGGACTTTTCCCAAGAAGTTCTTTGGCAGGAAATGTGCATAAATATCTGCTAATTTATAAGATATATATATATATATATATATATAGTATATATATATATATACATTCTGGGATGTACATCTAATGTACAAACATGGTGACTACTGTATTCTATACTTGACAGTTGCTAAAAGAGTAGGTCTTAGATGTTCTTACTGCAAAAAAAAGTGGCAATTTTGTGAAGTAATGAAGGTGTTAGCTAACCTTATTGTGGTAATAGATTTTGGAGTATATATTGTATTAAATCATCACACTGTACAACTTAAACTTACACAGTGTTATATATCAATTATATCTCATAAAGCTGAAAAAAGAAAATAAATTAAATGCAACACAGTCAGTAAAAAATCTTCTATTTGGTCCCCTTCCTCTTATAGTTGGGAAACCAAGACTAGCCTGAGTGAAATGCCTGGTCCTCGGTTTTCCTCCTGGGTCTGAGGAGGGAAATTAGTATGGAATCACTATGATGTAATGTGAAAGTACTTAGCAAACTCTGACATGTTGTGTACCTAAAGGAATTGTTATAAAGAAGTCCATTCCCACACACACACAAAAATTGCATTCAGCGTCTTTTTGTGTGCCAAGCACTATACCAGACCAACCAGAGAAGAAGAATAAAAACAGGACATATTCATCAACTATAAAACACAAGGCACGATGCCAGAGCTATGGGGGATAAAGAGATGGGTGAGGCACGGCTCTCCTTCCTAAACCCACCTCTCCCCCTCACTTCCTCTTAAGACACCTACTACTTTGTACATCTTTAAGAGAATAATTGTTTCTTGTTTGTCCCAGACAAACAAGACACTCAGTACACTGTGTTAGTTACATGGAGGGAATACTCATGAAATATTTATGGAGTTCTGTTCAGTCATGATCCCCAAACCAGGTTATTACATATCTCACACACACACACACACACACACACACACACACCTTGGAACTGGAGACTGAAATAAAAAGTGAGTGCTAACTTGTATGCTTTATTAATATAAGTGTAAGTAGCTGTCTGGGTCCACTAAAGAGGTCTTCAACCACAATGGACAAATAATTGGGCCATTGATGATAAATTTTACTGCCTCTGAAGCCACTGCAGCTTCCTGCTCGGGCGGCCAGTGTTCCCAGGAAAAATGAGGCCTCTTGGAGGCCTATAAATTCTCCTACTTATATTCAAATAAATATTTGCCTCTTCTCTGCCCATAGGAAAGCTCTGCAATGTTTGCCTGCCTTCTTGTCTGCCCATAGCTCTGGCCCTGAAACTTGCTCCAGTTAGCCACAGTCCTTAGCGCTGATGAGTTCTGATCAAAGAAGGCTCCAAATGTTGCTGATCATGAGTTTTCATATAGGGTTTGAGGCACCAGAACTGGAGAGAGCAGCAAAGATGCTGTGTAGAGCCTGGAGGGGAAGTGGTCCAAATAGCTCTTTGGATATAACAGTGTCAAATGTGAACATGAGAGAAGAGCAGGAGGTTTCCTTCTGATACTAAATCCATCCATTCTTCTTCCTGTCTCCTGTTCTTTCTCTCAGCATTTCACACCTACATCACACCAATAAAATAAAATAAAATAAAATAAAATAAAATAAAATAAAATAAAATAAAATAAAATAAAATAAAATAAAATAAAAACATGAACTAGAGCTTGGGGTGTGGGACATGACAAATAATGGTAGTAGTTTGATGGAAGGTTCCAAGAAAAAAATCTCTGAAAAAATCTAGCGCAAAATGACCAAGAGCCCCTGTCACCTCTATTGTCCAGGGACAAATAGTCACAGGGACTTGAAGCTGCTCTGAGTTTGTGTGTTATATTCATCACATGCCTACCTTAAGGTTTTCTTTTCCTTTCAGTCCCACAGATTTTCGGGAATGGTAATGACAGCTTCAGTCCCACAGAGAGCTATGGAACAGGTAAAGAGCATCATTATAACTTCCTCTCCACCCCCAGGTTCTTATGTAGTAATTTCTTAAAGACTTTTCCCATTGCCCCCTTTCTAATGAAACTGTTTTGCTCAAAGGAACCCATAAATACCTTCTAATTCATTCCCTTTATGTTATGCATAGGGATACTGAAATTAGATTGGATGAAATTTCTTCCTGGACTGAGGATAATTTGTTTGAATATAATTGTTATAAAGAAACCCATGTTCCACTATATTATGACTCAGTTCCAGGGTTCTCACCTACAACCACTAATATCATGCTCTCTTTTCTTGGATTTCCTTAGTCTGCCCCAGCAGGTGGGATTTTCATCAAGGAAGATGCTTTTTCTTTTCCACCTCTGAAATGTCTTGGAACAAAAGCAGGGACCTGTGTGAAGCACAAGGATCGACTTTGGCCATTGTCAACACCCCCGAGAAATTGGTGAGAGCATGAGAAAGATACAGTAATGCAGCCCACCTGACACCAGTCTCAGTGGGAGGAGGGGTGGGACAATTTGACTGGTGGAGCTGGGGTGAGGTGGGGGATGAAGAGGTGGCTGTCTGGGAGCTCAGGCTCCTTGTTCTGAACCTGGAGCTGGGGTAGCAATGGGGTGTGCTCCTCAGGTCCATTTGAGCTAGTGAAATTCATGAGGCACAGCAGTAGACTGTTATCCTGGGGATGGGTTGGGATATTTAAAGTGCAGGGAATGACCAAATGAGCTGATGTGTATCAAAGTTGTTTAAGAAATATAGAATACTTCAAAGATGTAAGCTATTAATGTATCATGCCAGTCTGCCTCATTAATAAGGAAGATGCCAATTAACAAAATGAGTAAAACACAAATAATCCTATATAATAAGAGGCTAATATGCAAATCGACTGAACAGCAGAACGACCAGTTGCTATGACACACACTAACCACCAGGGGGCAGACACTCAATGCAGGAGCTGCCCCCTGGTGGTCAGTGCACTCCCACATGGGGAGTGCCACTCAGCCAGAAGCTGGGCTCACAGCTGGCAAGCACAGCGGTGGTGGTGGCGGGAGCCTCTCCTGCCTCTGTGGCAGTGCTAAGGATATCTGACTGACAGCTTAGGCCTGCAGGCTCCTGGACTGACGGAGGGCACAGGCCAGGTTGAGGGACCATTCCCTCCCACCCCCAGTGCACAAATTTCATGCACCAGGCCTCTAGTTAGGTCATAGAATTGGGATTGCAGTATACAATTATGATAATAAAAAAACCAACACTATGCAAAAAAGCTTTGTTTTAGTATCTCCTTTTATGCTCATAACAATTCTGAGGAAGTATTATTATCTGTAGTTTATATATAAGGAAATTAGGGCACAAAAAAGTAATTTGGCCGAGGCCATACACCTACTAAAGGACAGCAGATGGAATTGAGATCTCTCTACCTCCAAAACCCATACTCTACTCAATTTTAGACCCTAATATATTTTATTTTGTAGTTGCCTCTTCAAACCCTAAGCATTTGCTGAGTGCTAGGCATTGTGCTACATACAATAATCATGCTTCTTTCCCCTCTATCCCTTCACCCTTCTTCTAAAAAGTACTCCTGTTATTGAGAAGAATTTGTAAGAGGGTCTTCTGTGAACCTGGGATATAGATGTCCAACAAAGAGCTAAGAACCTCCATGGGAAGGAAAAGTACTTTAACATAGAGAACCAGGAGCAAGAGAGTGGGGAGAAAAGAAAAAAGATGAAAGGAATGGAACAGAAAGTCAATAGTCTCATTGTCTCTACTAACCCTTACGTTTTGTGGCATCTCAAGTGTGGTCCTTGGCATTCTCTACTACTTGGCATTCTCCACCATGCCAATCCCAGAGAAAGCTCATCACAGTAGTGGTTTGCTGATGATTCTCAAGTGTGTATCTCCAGCTCGGCCTTCTCCAGCTAGCTTTCTCTAGACCAGACTCTCTCTCTCTCTCTCTCTCTCTCTCTCTCTATATATATATATATATATATATATATATATATATATATTCTCCTTTGATGTTTCAAAAGCATCACAAACTCACCATATTCAAACTGAGTCATTATATTTTACTCCAACTGCTCTTCCTCTTGAATTCCAAATACTTGTGAGTATTTGTGTCACCCAAGAACAAATGCTGACAGTTTCTGGGACTTGATCTTTTCTATTCTCTCCTAAATTAGTTGCTAACCAAATCCTTCCCTATCTTCCTATAGCAATAATTCACCTGTCATCTGGATTTCTTCAAAATTCTTCTAACTCCTCTCTTTATCCCTAGTTTTGACCTGTCTTACCTATCCCCCACAGAACTGATATAATAAAATATGTAAGGCTTTTAACTGTCTGTGCCATTTGCCAAATTAAAATGGGTTAAAGTCCAGCTTCCCCAGCATGACATACAGTACAGCCTCTGCCTTCTGCCAAGGGTTGTGTGCCAGCCCATCTCCCTTCTAGCTCTGCACCAGCCACATTGAACATCTTCTAGTTCCTCAAATGCTCCAGGTTGCTGTGCAGTCTGCTGTGATCTGATGCCCCCCTCTTTCAGAAAGGATAAGTCCTGACCCATGTTTTTGCCTGAAAAACAGCTATCTCCCCAAATTCATTTCATATATCACTTCACCTATAGTCTTTCTGGAAAACCCCAAATCCATGTAGAATTGATCACTTCCCCTTTCTGCCTGTGCCAGATCTAGCATGTATCTCCTGAGACACCTCACTATGTTGGTTGACTCATTATCTTCTCTTATTAGACCTGTGTATCTTCAATGTGTTTGGCATGACTGAGGCTTTAGAAATGGTGGTGAAATCTATGCACCTCTTCCCAAACACATTACATAGGCACAGTATTTTGAATAAAATTCTAACAGCTTCATAGATCCCCTTGGAAACTATCCATGGTTTCCAGCAAAAGGGCTAAAGGTTAAGAAACCTTGTTTTAGACCAGTGATGGCGAACCTATGACACGCGTGTCAGAGGTGACACGTGAACTCATTTTTTTGGTTGATTTTTCTTTGTTAAATGGCATTTAAATATATAATATAAATATCAAAAATATAAATCTTTGTTTTACTATGGTTGCAAATATCAAAAAATTTCTATATGTGACACGGCACCAGAGTTAAGTTAGGGTTTTTCAAAATGCTGACATGCCGAGCTCAAAAGGTTCGCCATCACTGTTTTAGACCATGGGTCAGCGAAATTTTTCTTGAAGAGCCAGATAGTATACGTATATTTCATGCTTTTTGGGTCATAAGGTCTCTGTCACTACTACTTTACACTGCCATTATACCTCAAAAGAAGCCATAGACAATATGTTTAAAAAATGGGCCTGGGTGTATTCCAATAAAACCTTATTTACAAAAATGGGCTACAGTCTAGATTAGGCCCACTGGCTGTAGCTTGCCAACCCTTGCTTTCGATAATAATTTCTTCAGGAGAAATGAATTTGTTTCCATATCCCTAGTATTGTACAATGCCTGGTATGTAATTGACACTCAAATGTTTGTTAAATGAGTAAATTTGCTAATTAATTTTTTTAAATAATAAAATTAGATATGTTTAGGAAGGAGAACATTGAGAAAGGAGGAATAAAGGCAACAGCCATGGGGATAGAGAGAATATCTAAGTGGATTCAGATATCCACTAATTGTGGAAGGTATATGAAGAGTACAGAAGAGGCCAGGAGTTCCCAGACTTCTGGCTGGGGTGATTTGTTGTTCATTAATTAACTATGATGTCTTGGATTAGCACCAAGTTATGAAATACTCAATAAACACTGATTATTTCTCATGGAATTATCTGCTTAGGAATACTCTTTAAATCTCCCTATTTTCTCAAGGAATTCACTTGACCTCAAAAACCTCTTTCAGAATGTAAAATTTCTGGCAAGGAAAACAATGCTATGCAGAGAGAATCTAATAAAGGTACATTTGAAATTGCCTTTTTTGAGATAGTATAGGGCAGTGGTCAGCAAACTGCGGCTCGCAAGCCACATGCGGCTCTACCATTGGTATAGGGAATGTGTTAGAAATTGAAATCTTTAGAGCCCTACAGCAGACCTATGCAGATCTACTGCACCAGAGCCCAACAGCCTGTGTGAACAAGAGCTCCAAGTGGTCCTGACGCTGTGTGTAGACTGAGAATTACTTCTCTAGGATTTATGTTGAGTGTCAGCCACAGAGTCCTCTACCAGCCTTCCTTGTTCCCAGAATCAGATATGATCATGGGCCCACTAGCCCCAGGAAGCAAGAGCAAAGAACCTTCTGTTGAACTGTTTGCTTGTTTTTTAATTCCTAGAAGTTCCTCCAGGTCATAGCTGGAGCCGAGAAGTATTTTATTGGCTTACTATACCAGCAGGCAACGAAGAGGTGGCATTGGATCAACAATTCCGTTTTCAACGGCAAGTATGTGAACAACCCACATTTTTCTAGGGAACTTTGTTCACTTTAGGAGTCCAGATCTGAGATTCAGTGGATTTGTCCTGGAAGAGCACAAAGCTTAGACCTAGTTCTCTGTTCTGCTTCTCTCCTTTCTTCCAACCCATCCATTCCCAGAGATACATTTTTTGGTAATTTTTTTATTATGGAACATACCAAACATTTCTAAATAGAGAGAAGAATATTCATACAACAAATTATTTTGTTCAAATTAGGATCCAAACAAACCCACATACTAGTACATACCATTTGTTTGATCTATCTCATAAGTCTCTTTTAACCCCCAGATCATATTTTATTACTAAGTTCTGACAAGTTTCCCAGATGTGGCTTCTTTATCCAAAGAAAGATAATCATTAGCAACTTGTCTCTGTCTTAAAGTTATAAACTTTAATTCCCAAGAGCTATCTCCTATCTTTCATTCCATGGACATAGCATTGGTGGAGAACATGGCATTGCCAGTGTACATCTGAAGAGGCTGAGTCAGATAGAAAGCAAGTCCATTCCCTGCCTGTAACTGGGCTTCCCACAGAGGAGTGGAAATTAATATTCACTGTCGAATAAATGCCAGACACTTTACACATGTCATTCCTGCACTATCCACAATGATGCTACAGAAAAAAAGCTTTTGTTAATCCCCATTTCACAGACAGTTGGATGGAGGATAAGTGACTTAGAAATGTGTTGAGTGTCACCAAGCTGAGAATTGATGGAGCCACATTTTGATCCCACATACACTTGACTTCATAACTCTTGACCTTTCCATGAAGCCAGACTCTTTCCAGTCAGCCTAAAAGAGCCTGACTGACAGAAAAAGAGGTGTGAGAGGCCAATGAAGTATTTCTTTCCTAAAGCCACCTGCTGCCTAGGACAAGAAGCATCTTCCTCCTCTCAGTCCTCTTGCTGTGCACATAGTACCTTCAGTACTAAAACATTACTTCTGGGAGGAAGTGGAACAAATGACCCATGTGGTGCTTCTAACCAAACACAGTGAGTCAGTCCAAGACTGTGAGTCCATAAACATTCACATGAGAGTTGACAGGAAAGGGTCAGTTTGGAGATGGATTTGGGGATAAAAGGGGGACTGGAATCAGGAAAAGGCAGGGCTGAACTGATGGGCCTTAACCATGTTGTTTTCTCATTCAGTATTACCAATCAGATTCAGAATTTCAACTGTGTGACCATAGGCCTAACAAACACATTTGATGCTGCATCATGTGACGTTTCGCACCGCTATATCTGTGAAAAGCGTGCCAAATGATCGAGTTCTCTGTGGTCTCTGACAAGAACAACCAACATACTTATGAAGATAGCAAAAGAGAACATTGACAATTGGGACTGATCCAAGAAATAGAGAATATCAAATTACTGTGTCTGTCTTCCACGGGTTACTGGCTGAGCTCCCTAACCAATCCTCAAGGCTAATGCACGTGCCCCTTTACAGATATACTTGCATGTACACAACTGAGGCAAACCCCCCATTCTGAGCCAGTAATTCCTCAAGAGTCCATTTCCTGTGAGAGTCGCATCTGTGATTCTTTTTTATCTGAACAAGTCATGAAGTCAATGATCCCTTTGTGCATCTGTAGACAAGAAGAGGCTTGGCTGTTTGGGGGAATGAACTTCTGTATTCCACAAGGGGGACTGGATACTAGCCATCTCCAGGAAACATGAACAGTTTTGTGGAGGCAACTCAGTTGGTATAAAGACAGCTATGTTTCTGTAGAACTGAGCATTTCTCATTGGTCAACAGGGCTGAGCCTGTTGCTAGGGTCTGTCTGATCCTCAGAGCACCTGGCCATACTACCAGGGAGAAACTGCAGACTGAGCAGGTGTGAACCTTATTTAGAGAGCAGCAAGGGTGGAAGATGAATAAACTCCACTTCTGTGCCCCCATCTCTGTTCCCAAGAGACCCCTCCACACACCCTTTATCCCTGCCCCTGGTCTGAACTGAGGCCAGGCTCTGGGAAGGACTCTTGGAGCCAAGCTTGGAGCAGAGAGAGTGTTGTTCCAGGGATTGAGGAGGAGTCTTGGCAGGCCAGGAATCTGCTAGGAAACCCCTTTTAAGACAACCCAACAGTCAAGATGATCAAGCTGACTGAATCTCTGTTCTTCAACAAAGCTCTAAGAGAGACTCAAGCTAACAATGTTCTTGGTCTTGGCCTGAATCTCCATTTTAACAGATTCTTATTATCTGATCATATTTGTTGAGTATATTGTAACAAACTGGGGTAGTCTCCTGGGCCCCAGTGATCACAACATATTCCTCTTTGCAGTTCTGTAGCGACCCTGCCAGGTACAGTTTTGCACTGGTTGACATCACACTGATCCCAGACAAGTCCAGCTGATCAAGAATTAGAAAAGAAGGGGAGGGATGCTCAAGGAAACATTGGGTGGAGGCAAGGAGTGAGCATATAGGAGAAAGGGCACACCAGGAACAAATGGAAATCATTCCGGAGGAAATAAGAGTCCATTTGGCCCGATGGGAAGGAAGGCAAGAAAGAGGTAGAAAAATCATGGGGTATCCTGTCTGTTCTCTGTACTCAACATAGCCTACAGACCCTCCTCAGTGCATGGAAAAGAGAAAAGAGATGCCCATGGGTTTTCAGTAGCAAGAATTAAACCATGAGAGACTGTACAAAATAAATGGAAATTATAGTCACCTAAGTAAAATGCTTACCATTTATGTCTAATAAAATAAATGTCATTAGATGGATGTCAAATTAAATTATTGTCAGTTTTACTTTTATTATTATACCACTAAGCTCTGTTCCTGTGTTACTAAGCGTCATAGTTTTTGGGTAATTAGCATGCCACTTATTTATAATTTTAAAAAATGATATAATTAGAACTTGCTTGAAGGAGATTGCCAGAAACAATTTGTGTTTGGGGTAGAGTGGATGTTGGAATTATATTAGTAGTCTCATGGTGTTCGCAAAGACCAGTGCTGCAGTTGAGGAGGGAGGAAAGGCTAGGTGTGTGGTAAAAAAAAAAAAAAAAAAGAAAAGAAAAAGCAGAATTCTAACCAAAGTTAAGCCTCAGAATTCAGACAACAGAGTGAAAACCACAACCGTCTGTTTTGAGAAGGGAGAACTGTGGTTGCCACACTTCCTATGCGATGACAGGAGAGATTGCAAACTTTTAGAGTCCGGAAATGTAGACATCTAGTGATTTCCCTAGGAGACAGCTCAAATTTTCCCCAAGATAAGGAGGTGTTCTATCCCAGTTCTAAAAGAGGTCCCATGAGATGGGCTGGGGTGCTGATGGGGAGTATATAGGAAATATGTGGACTATGGTTTAAGTTTATTACTGGGGTCAGGGGTGGTCAGATATTAGGATATATAAATGTCACCTTATAGGATAGCAGCAGTGAGGTTTTCATTTTTTTATTATATATATTTTTAATCCTCACCTGAGGATATATTTATTGATTTTTAAAGATAGGGGAAGGAAGGGGGGAAGAGAGAGAGAGAAAGAGAGAGAGAGAGAGAGAGAGAGAGAGAGAGAAACATTGATCGGTTGCCTCCCATATGTGCCCCAACTGGGGTTGAACCCACAACATAGGTATGTGCTCTGACCTGAAATCGAACCCACAACCTTTTTGGTTTACAAGACAATGCTCCAACCAACTGACCACCCAGCTGGGCTGTGTTAGAGTTTTTAAAAAAAGCAATGTAAATCTAATAAACCACTGGATTGGAGTTTTGACTCTGCTTCCAATATGGTATGGGAATCTGTATAGAATTCTTATGTTTTCTGTGTCTTAATTTCCTTATGTATAAAATGGGGCAGTAATCTCTCTCACACAAAATTCTTGCATATAATGAATAAGATCCTCACTATGTGTCTCAATGGTGATAAATAATAGGGGAAGCCCTTAGTGGAATATTTGCAGTTAAGACCTTTATCTTAGAATTGGCTCTTCAATTTGACTTTTCATTCTCTTGATAGTGTCCTTCGATGCACAAAAGATTTTAATTTTGATGAATTCCAATTTATCTATTTTTTTCCTTTTATTGCCTGTGCTTTTGGTGTCATATCCATTAAATTGCTGCCAAATCCAGTGTCATGAGACTGTTCCCTATGTTTTCTTCTAAGAGTTTTATAGTGTCAGGTCTTATATCTAGATCTTTAATCTATTTGGAGTTAACCTTTGTATATGGGATAAGGTAACAATCCAAATTCATTCTTTTGCATGTAGATATCCAGTTTCTCCACGTGCCAGGTTTTTAATCTCATAAGATTGAAAATAATGTTCTATACAATTTTTTCCTTCTTGAATCTAATTATAAGCATATATCTAGATTAGAGAAGCAACAGACTATAACAACAAAAGCAAATTACTACATGTAATATTACCCTATTTTAGACAAACATAATCTTACACCCCTGGATTGAAGTTAGGCATTGTGGTAGATTATATTTTTGTTCACAAATTCACTGTCCCTCCCTGCAGGAGGACAATCCTTTCCTATCCTGCTGATAGCAGGCTTGGCCTTGTCACTTGCTTTAGCCAATGAAGGCTGACCACAATTTACCATACTCTTCCCCACCCCCACCCCAGTTGGAGGCTGCCCCATTAGCCTGGACTATACAGAGGATAATGAGGAGCAGAGAGACAATTGACCCATAGTCAAATACTGGGAACAGAATAAACATTTGCTGTTGTGAGCTATGAAGATATTTGAGGTTGTTTGTCATCATAACATACCTAGACTATCTTGATGCAAGAATGAATATCAAGTAGTTCACATAAAGATATACAATTAGCATTGCACAAGTTAGCAGTGTAGGTTATTTAGCACACTGGTTAAGCAGATGAACTCTGATGCCAGACTGCCTAGGTTTGGATCCTGGGCCCCTACATACTAACAATGTGACCTTGGGCAAGTCCCTTCCTGTCTCTGTACCACAGCAATGCTTTTCCTAAGCTTGCAACTTTTATGTTAAAAACTAAAAATATTTCCTAAAATATTTTGATTTAACAGGTAGCTCCATTTACCAAATGTCTTCCAGTTAGAGAAATATGTGTCTGTAAATAAGCAGGTATTCCTGTATAATAAAAGAAATAAATACATAAATTCATAAATTAAAAAGGGTGAGAGGTTGAATTACTACATCCCTACGAAACAAAATAAATGCAATTATTTTATTTTTATAGGCAATATGCACACATGATTACACAAATAATAAAAAAAATCTTAAAAGGCATGCAGTGAACAGTCTTGCTCCCTTCCCCATTCTTTGTGCCCATCCCCCTACCACAATCCCATAGGCAACCACCTATTAGTTCCTTATCATGTTGTTAACAAGCAAATTCTATATATATAAAAGCCTAAGTGACTGTTACGACCGAACAACCAACTGGAACAACCAGAAAAACCAGTCAACCGTTCACTATGACGTGCACTGACCACCGGGGGCAGGCGTTCAATGCAGGAGCTGTCCCCTGGTAGTTAGTGCACTCCCACAGAGGGAGTGCTACTCAGCTGACTGACCAGTCACAGCAGCCCACCAGCCTGGCAGCAGCCACTCCCTCCCTCAGTAATCCTGCAGGTCCAATCTCTGGAGAACAGGCCAGGCACCCATGGACCAGCACCACTGGCATGATCCCAACAGCGCCGCAGGCCTTCTGGAAGTCAGCCTTGGGCACCACGGCCACTTCCCCTCTCTAGATGCTCCACAAGGAAGAAACAACATAAAAGCGGCTGCCAGGTGACTCCCGACAACTGGCACAAATGTCAGTGGGATGGATCCAGATCCCAGGCCAGCAAGGGCATTTTACCGCCTGCCCCGAAGGGCTGATTGCATCCCCCCACACCCGGACCCCACCCATGCATGAATTCGTGCACCGGGCCTCTAGTATAAATATAAATATGCAGCGGGTCCTGGGCAATTTGTTACAATGTTGCCATAGGAACTTAACTCTCATTTATATCAATTCACTTATGGTAAAACTGGCTTTATACTACATCATTTTGCCACTGTTCCATGGACCTATCAACAACATTAAGTGAGGACTTACTGTACATTCTTTTCTACTCCGTCCTTACACAAAAGGCTGAATACTGAAATTCAATGTGAAATTCAATGTACTTTGCTTTTCTCACTTACCAATATGGCTTGGAGATCATTTCTAACCATTGAAAAAAGAGCTTCTTTATTCTTTTCACAGCTACATAACATTTCATTGTACAGATAAACATAATTTTTTTAACCAGCCACCTATTGATGTCCCATTCAATTACTAATATTACAAAAGTGTTGTAGCAGATGAAACTGTGCTTATGACATAAGCAATGGAAACAGTGGCTGGAACAGAGTGGGGCAGACTAGGGGGAGGGCAAGGTTGGGAAATGCAGGAAATGAGGCATGAGAACAGCTCAGTGAAGAGCTGGATAATAGCACCGTAAACTTGGGGGTTGGGAGGAGCACAGGAAAAGGAGAACTAAGAAATACAGTGGAGTATCAGAGCCACAGACAAAGCCTATAAAGAGGAATCAGGAGAGAACGTGGGCAGGAGACGACAAACAAATGACGGGGAGAGGAAGCAGCAGAGGGTGGTGTCATGGACCATGAAAGGGCTGGAGAATGTGGGAAAGGCACTTCCTCTCAGCCTGGGAGCCAGCTTGGTTTGTCACTTCAGCCTCATGCAGCAGCTCTGTTGCCCCACCTCCTTTGTGACAGGCAGCATGATCTGGGGCCTGTCAAGTGAGAGAATACCTCCTTGCCTAGCTCTTCCTCAGAAAGTCCACGACTTAAGAGATGTGTCTGTATGTAAAAGTCAAACCACCCTGGGATTGCAAAGGTGCTCAGAATTGTGGAATGAGTTCCTTCTCTATACTATACAGAGAAGAAATGAGGCAATAGGACTTTGGGAAAGAAAACCAACGAAATGTGTTTGAGCCAGAAAAGGAATAGAGAGCTTTACATGTAGGACACAAAGCACAGGACATATTATGGGAAAATGATTCAAAACCTAGAATAAAGTAGTCATTCAATTTTTCGGTTGGAGAATATTTTGTCTAGCCTTTTCTGTTTAGAAATCTAAATATTTCATTTATTATTTTTACATTTAGTTTTTAAAAGTTTTACTGTGAAATATGTCATAATTTGAAAAAGCATATGTGTTTGCGCACACACAGGGTAGAGCAAAAGTAGAGTTGTGAGTATGCAAAACAAAGAGTTTATTCTTGTATTATTATTTACTAATTATTGTATTATTTTCCATACAAACAACTGTGAACCTGCTTTTGCCCCACCCTATATATGTATATATAACAAATTGGATTTTAAGATAATAAAATGAATTTTTTAAGATAATAAATTAAATTTTCAAGTTAATAAGCAACCACATTAAAAACCATGGCCATGACTTAAAAGATAAGACTTTTGTTGCACACAGACTACTTGATGATGACAAGATGCAGCTCCAAAGATAAGTAAGTACTTTTCAGTTTATTCTAGAATCCATAAGAGTTTCCCCATGTGAAAGCCTTAGGGCATGAGAATCCCGCCCCCACCCCAGCATGCACCCTTGTCTCTCAATTCACAGGACATCCTATTTCCAACTGCTCTGACCTACCATCCTGTCTACTTCCCTGCTCATTTTTACCACCACCCCTTCCATCCTCAACGGCCTTAACTGTCTTCTATGCTTGTTATGCAATGCTCTGCAAAATACTTTTAAACAGTTACAAGAAACTATCCCTAACCAACCCCACCCAGATATGGTTATTTCTTTCCTTTGTATCCTCCAAGACAAGGCTCTATTTGCATTGTATTCTAAAGGTTTTTTTTTTCTCCAGTTGTATTTATCAGTTTGGGGCTGTTGTTGGGAAGTGGGGTCTAACCAAGACACCATCACAAGAAAAGAGCTATTCTGAGACAAAGTAACGAGTCTTTCCCTAACTTGCTGGCTCCTTGAAGTGGATTACCCAGCTCTTTCCATTATTGTTATGATGAAAGCCATCCTCCACCTCTCATTCAATAAAGCTCTGAGATTTCTCATTTCCTCCAGCTCTGAGATTTTGATGCCTCTGGTCCCCAGATGACAACAGAGAAGTGGGGTCCAGAAGGAACTTCTGTCTGTTCTGTATGGTCTCTACCCCGGGGCTAGAATACAAGAAAACAATTGCTATAGAGGCAACATCCTTCACATTCTCCCGTCTATAATTCCAGCAGGGGATACAAGACCTGGGCAGTTTGTGCCTCTAACCAAACTGCCGTCGTCTCTGTCTCATAGAGCAACTTGGAAAATTCCAAATAGCATATCTGCTTGTCTGTGACATTCCATTTTCTCCAGAGCCCTGAGATAAGGAAAAATATTAGAAGATACCAAAATAGATCACACGGAGTTCCTTAGAATGTCTAGGCTCCTTCCCTTGACCTTGAGTAACAGCCATGCAGATCTTCACTTAAATATCTTCTCTTCTTGGGCCCTTTTCCTCTCATCCCTTCTAATGCAATACATGAACAATTTCACTAACTCTTTAGACTGTATTTTTCTTTCTATTGGCTCTCATCAATATCTCAAATCATGCTATACATTTACTTGATTATTCATTTATCATCGAAATCCCACATTAGAAAGAAGTACCTTGAAGGCAAGCTCTTTTTCTTGTATCACCACCAGTGATAAAAAGAGAGTCTGCCAATATCTCATATGACTGTCAGCTGATTTCTCAACAGAAACTATGCAGGCAAGAAATATTCAAAGAGATGAATAGCAAGAACCTACAACCAAAATTACTCTACCCAGCAAAGCTATCATTTAGAATTATAGGTCAGTTAAAGAGCTTCACAGATAACAAGCTAAAGGAGTTCACCACCGCCAAACCAGTATTATATGAAATGCTGAAGGGTATTCTTTAAGAAGATGGAGAAGAAGAAAAAGATAAAGATAAAAAATATGAACAACAAAGTGGCAACAAATACATATCTATCAACAAGTGAATCTAAAAATCAAACAAATAAAAAATCCGATGAACAGAATAAACTGGTGAATGGGATAGAATCAGGGGCATGGAAATGGAACAGACTGACAGTTCTCAGAGGGAAAGGTGTGTGTTGGGGGGAGAGATTAGACAAAGATCTTATATGCATGTATGCATTACCTATGGACACAGATAATATGGTGGTGAGGACCTGGGGCAGGGTGGGAACCAGGCAGAGAGGAGCTATGAGGGGAAAAAAGATGGACATAATAACTGTAAAAATCTCAATAATAAAGATTTTTTAAAAAGAAAATAAAACTTGAAATCAAACCAGAAAAGAAGATCTAGAGAGCATAAGACATAAGGAAAAATCATTGTTCAGTTTATGATATCTGTAGGGGCATGTGACGGGGAAAACAGAGAGAGTGAAAGTTCAAGGAAATTTTTTTTAAGTAGACAATTCTTAATAAAAGAAAAAACAAATTGAGAATTTGAGCAATACCTATATAAGTATATTGTTTATAAATATGTACCAGCAGAAGTAGTTAAACATAGCTGCCTCTGGTTATGGATTATCACTGGTTATCACTATATGAATCATTTAGAATTATTTGATATTTTTTCTTTTTTATTGTGGTAAAAAATGCTTAACATAAAATTTACCATTTTAACCATTTTAAGTGTACAGTTCTGTGGCATTAAGTACATTCACACTGTTGAATAACCATCATCACTATCCATCTCCAGAACATTTTAATCATCCCAAGCTGACACTCTGTACCTATTACTTAATAACTCCCATTGTCCCCTTCCTCACACCCTTGATACTCATTTTTTTACTTTCTGTCTCTATTCTAGTTACCACATATAAGCGGAATCATGCAACAACCATCCTTATGCATCTGTCTTATTTTACTTTTATGATATTCATCCATGTTGTAGCATGTATCAGAATTTTATCGCTTTTTAAGCCTGAATAATATTCCATTGTAAGCATATACAACATTTTGTTTATACATTCATCTGTCAAGAGACTTTTGGGTTATTTCCATTTTTGACAATTGTGAATAATGCTGTTATGATTGTGGATAATGCTATTCTCTTTTATTACAAAGTCTTAAGAGTTATTAATAGTAAATTATATAAATGCGTGGGTATAAAAGTATGGCACATGAATGGGAAAATCCCCAGGGTTGGGTTGACTGCTCTGATTCAGAGCTTACAGTTGCTAACCACTTGTGGTGTACCTGAGTGCGGCACATGACGTCAGGCACAGTGTTCAAAAACAACATGGGCTCTTAGGATGGCAAGGACGGAGGCTGAGGGTATAACGGATGAGGATTCTAACCTACTAGGATGACCTGATAAAGGTACAGGACTTCTTAGGAGTTGTAAAGCTACGAGAGAACTTGGTACATTGGTATCATGACCATAGAAAGATAGAAAATGTGAAAGTAAAGCCACAGGTACATGCTGATGAGAGAATCAGGAGCAAGCCTAATGTCACAGAGGAAAGACAACTATGCCTTCATTTAAAATGAGACATAGAGAACAGGTATGAGAGACAGAGGAAAGATTGACCTTCTACCATCAAAGAGCCCCTACTCAACACAATGGTCAGGCAGAAAATTTACAATCATACATTAATTGAGAGAGTATATTCCTTGGGGCTTTCACTATAGATTCAGCAGTGTCCCAATCAATATCCCAGCAAGCTTTGTTTAGATATATACAAAATGATTCCAAAATTTACATGGAAAGAGAATGGTAATAGAATAACCAAAACAGTTTTGAAAAAGAAGAGTCATTTTTTATATTATTTATTTATATCACAAATTGATCTAACCACATGTATACATGTATTCACCTAAATATGATGCATATTGATTCTCCAACACTACTAGTAATCCACTACTAGAGGCCTTATTCTAGCCTTCTCTCCTTGCTCATCTGTAACCTTCCTATCCATGGTGAAAGACCCAGGCCCTACCACCTGCCATCCTTTATTTATTTGCTCAGCTGTAGTATACACATCCAGCAATTTCAGAATTGTTAACTCATCCCCCCAGTGAGAAACGACTTTACTGACAAGAGTACTATGGTTGGGCACGGTTCCTTTTCCTAACTTAGTCTTGTAGACTCCAGTCTAAACACTGCTTTTCAAAGTCACTTCCCTTTTTCCTCACCACCTCGGTGAGGTCATCTCATATATTTATAATGTTGGGAAGGCTGTCTTATGTGCACAGTCTTTTGTCACCTACTTGGCAACATAAAAATGGCAGAAATATTGATAGACAAGAGTGGTGCAACAGAAACTGGGATGGAACAATATGGAAACTGAGACATACAAATTATGGATCTCAGTGTAGAGCTGGAAGACAGCTTGGTAAACCTGGTCCTTGTGAGGGAGGGGAAGAGAGGGGAGGGGGAAAGGAATATAGAAATGTAGCTAACAGAGAAAGGAGATGAAATGCTCCATGTCAGGGTTGAACAATGTGAGAGGCTGCCTGTTTTCTGCCCTCCATGCAACCTCCCTCAGCCAGGGCATAGTAAGTTCAACTCTCCCTTGTTACTTTAGCACCAAGAATTCAGCCCCATTGCCCTTCCACATTTGGGGCTGGCATGATGATATGAGTGATTCCAGGTAAGAAAATGTCTCTTTCAAGACCTTCCCTCCACACCCTGAAGAAGTGTCTGTATGATCATCCAGCCCTGAGGTTAGTAAGAGGTCAGGGCTGTGGAGTGAGTTCACTCTCACTACTGCCAGTCAAGGAAATCTATAGGGAGGTACTGTCACTGTTGGACCTTGGGGTAGAAACCTCAAGAAATGGGTGAAGCCTGAGGCTGGACTTGGGATCATGCAGAGAAGTAAGAGAGGGACCTTTAGGCAGAGAGATCATGAAATCATAGGACAATATAGGTGAAGATGACCCCAGCCCTTAGAATCAAACATTTAGGTCAGCTGAAAGAAAATGAAGTATCCTTTTCCTTGTTTTTCCAGTCAAAGATCTGATTGTTCTAAAAAAAAAAATCACACACATTTTGTATATCTACGTTTGTCAAATTTATATTGTAAGATATATAACTACAGAAGTATAGATAAATGTATTCATTGCACTTAACAGTTAATAAAGTGAACTCACATATAGGAACCATCCAGTTACAAAATGGAACACTTCCAGTTTCTTAAAATTCCCTTGTAGATTACAAACTATTTGTTGATGAAAAGGATCATTTCAGATTTGAATTAGGGCTTTCAGATTACTCGGTTCCATGATGATGAGTCCATGATTGTCTTTAGGACAGAACTAACCCTTGAGGAGGTGACAGCAGCGTTTCATGACATCTCGAAAGGCCTCTATGAATTTGTCATTCCGGAGGGTGAAGATAAATGGGTTCAGAAAAGGAGTCACTACTAAAACCATCACTGATGCTACCCTGTTGTATTCAGCTGCCTGTGTTTGCTTGGGTTTCACATAGAGGAACAGGCAGGTGCCATAGCCGATCACAACAACGGT